>NC_037669.1:142241627-142450675 GCF_003255815.1 Theropithecus gelada
ATACAAATATTCAGTGCATTGCACTTACTAACTACTGTACGAAGTAATTCTTCCTTTTATTTGTCTTAAATTTGCAACTTTCAAGCTTCACATGAAACTTACTCCTGGTGAGTCTGTGTTTATCCAGTCACAGCTTTCCCTGCTGTATGTATTTTAATCTTATCCCCCTCTAGGTCTTTTTTCAGGGGAAATGGAGGGTCTCTGCTTTCTATATATGGAAGTCACCCCTGCTCTTCTTCAAGCCTACTATGATTTGATTTTTTTAAATGCAGTGACCAGAATAACACATGATATTTCTAGGTTCAATAAACTGGCAAGATAGTGGCTATTTTCATTTCCCATGTCTTCTTAATGATTCATAACATTTCACTGTTGTTTTAATTCATCTTCTTGGGGCTACAGAAGCAAAATAGGTAAATGTTTTCAGCTTACAATTTCCCAGTCATATTCCTGGAGTATAACTTTGCTCAGGACCAAGCATCTTATTATATTGCTCACATTAGTTTTCTCTGAATAGTTTAAGTATCATTTTTTTCTGCAGAGTTACAGGTTTTTGGTTCTCATTCTAGAGACAAAGGTACAGTACAAATAACATGAGTGTGTGTGTCCCTGCACTGGGAAAGGCTGACCAGTGAGGCAAGAAAAACCTATATTTCTTTAAAAGAAGCAGAACTTCCACATTTTCCCAAGAGTACCAGATATGATCTAATCTCTGACAGACTCTTCCTATGACTCATGACTCTGGATACATCTTGTAACAATCAAGCTTTATCTTAACGTGGATGAGAGTATCTATCATCTGAGCAATGCGGATAAAGCAGATCTTTTTAAAGGCTTCTATGTCTTCCAAAAAGTAGAAACAATATTTTGATTCAGATATATCTTATGCCTATCTTCTTAAATACATTTTTGCAAAACATATATTTCTGACAGGTTTGTAGATAAATTTGCATGTAAGCCTCACTGTAATTGCCAGTTGGTGGTGGGGGTTTGACCCTGACACAGCTCCTGACAATACATGTCTAGCCTTTCTAAGGTAATCAGTCTCACGGGCTGTATAATTTGAGATGATGCCATTCATCAACCTGGCTGAGAAAGACTGTAATTCCTGCCTAGCAATTCATCAACACAATGAAAGATTCTATTGATGAGGCTCTTTCTGGACATTCATGCAACTTTTTCAAAGTCTTCAGTGTTTTTCATGACCTCGCCCTTCTATGATATTCGTGTTTATTCTGTCTAGTCAGCTAGTTCCTTTTGTACTAACTTCTCTCAGTCCCTTTTTAGAAAACCTGACAAAAATTTCACCCACTCTCACTATTTAACACATTTTCCCATACTATATGTGTTTTTTTGTCTTATAAAATTAAGTTTAGAAGCCAAGAAGAATACCTTTGTGATAAGGGAAACCAAGTGTGTGGTATCCCTTTTGACTATACTGAGCACCTTTCCTCAACCAGGGTAAACATCACACTGTCCTGAGTTCCCAACAACTCACGGGGGAAAGAAGAGTGGACCCCTTCTGCCTCCATGGAATAAGTATAAATTGTGAAGAATGAATAATTAATTAGGATATTGCTTTAGAACTTTTTAAAATAACTATTATAGTAAATGTAAATATAATCCATGTGTGAAGAAAAACAAAATACAAACAGAATACGTTTTACTTGCTTAACAAGAATCTATACTATAGAGTAGAATCATGTCTTACCCAGAACATAGACTCTAAAATCAACCTGTAATAAGAAGATTACATATAATCCAATCTTCTCTTGAAAAGAATCAAACACAGTATTCATAGCTTTGGACTTACAGCTTTTTGCTATGTGTGCAGGATAGACAGAATATAATAAATAACACACATGCCAAATATGTTTACAGTATTTTATTTCCATGAGGGTAGTTGAATTGGACTCACAATGTGCACATATTATGTGATATTATGTGACTGTACTATATTTCATCTCTTCTGAATAGTAGTAATGATGATGATGATGATGATGATGATGACAATGATTATGCTAAAATTGTGCATTGTGGTTAGTGGTAGACACTAAAGCCAATGAGATCATCACAGCACCACTCAGATCTCCTTCCGTGTTGTAGGGTCAACCTTAGCCAAGGACACAATGGTGCCAACTAAGTTCAAAGGTAAACTAATTTAGCATATTTCAAATGTCTCTATATAATAACCAACCCAAACTTTTGGAACATGTGTTCTACTTATTATCTTGCTTTCCATATAAGCAAGTAATTTGCTGATATGAAAATATATGGAAATCACTTGACAATTTCCATGTTTCATTAATGGTCTGAGATGACTCAGCACAGACCTGAAGAAACAGCTTTCTTTGGCATTTCTTCCTGTAACCTCTCCCTGCCACCAAACACTTCCATTGACAAGGAATGTACCCCAGGGTGGGTCTCATTTGCTGACTTTACACTTTACTCCATAGCTCAACCTCTCATGTATTTTGTGAGTGGAGATTCCCCACCCACCCTACCGTATGATTGACTATTGAGATTGACTCATAGTCAATCTCCATGAGACAGAGATTAAGTAATGTGAGAATTACTAATTCATCCTCCTTATTATTCTTCGTTAGATAAGACGTAACAAGAAAAATAGTAATTAGGTACTAATGTAATTAGGTATAATTCACATATAGAAGTCAGCTGGATTATATTATCTAGGATGCACAAACTCTGAGCTTGCTGAAAAGCTAGAGAGTGTGACAATGTCACACATTCCTCAGGTGGTCATAATTCCACAAAAAGGGGCTTGCTTACTGGGCTTTATAGAACTGGTACAATTTTATCAATAAAATTTCACGTGTTGACAAACAATTTATTTAAACTTGGTGTAGATATTGTGTCACAGCATCAGCCAATGTTCTCAGAGGAAGATCCAAAGCATTTCTGGACAATCAAAGCTCAGGGATAGTGGATCAAGGTGTCTGCAAGACCAGTTTGACCTAAAGCCCAAGGAGCTCACTGGGAGCCCAAAGTGAAAAGAGCCCTGCCATTCCCAGGCTCTAAATGGGTCCTACAGGACAGAGCCTGAAATTGAACTAATGCTTAGTTAAAACAAGAGCAACCAGCCATATTTGAGGCTTGCATCAGCATAAAGGGGCCATAAAACTGGCAGAGTTTGAAAAAAACAAAGCTTTTAACCCATGTCAAAAATAATCATGTAATGTGAATCTCTAATCTTGTAATTATCTATACTAAATAAAATACTCTAGAACTAGAATTATTTCTAATTTATTTCTAATTATTTCTGTATCTAGAAATAACAGTCTGTGGTCATGAGCTTTCTATGCATGCCAAATGTGCAGTGAGGTGTTTGTGAGAGGAGAGATAGGACAAAAGATTATAAATCTCAGGTTTGTGTCTCTTAGAGAAGACTTTCTTGGCCCTGAAAGAACTGTGGAATGTTAGCTATCACCTTGAGCACTTTTAATACATTAGGGACCCAAGAAACCAGGAAAAATCTTACTTTAGGAGAGTAGGTTGCGGGTAGCCCTTGAAACAAAGAATTTCTACAGTCAATTTTGGACTTTCCCTGTTTTATCAAAATGCAGTATACATGTGAACTCTTGCCTATTTAAAAAAAATTCTGAACCACAGAATATCACAATAAAAAGCCAGAAAGAAGAAGGTAAAATGAAACCCTGCATTTTGTCATGTAGTTATTCTGGTTTCTACAACAACTGGAGAAGAAACAAATTAAAAATTATCAATGCTTCTTAAACATTTTCAAAATTCTTATTAAAAGTTTTTCTCTAGTTTTACATCCTTACTGATTCCCCAAATTGACATCATTATTGATAATGTAATGGAACACAAACAGGGAAATATAGTCATGAATATGAAACAGTTGTACCTAAAAATCCAGTCTGAACCATCATAGTTTTATACAGTATGTTCATCAAAATATAATATCACATGTCATAATCTGTCATATTTTGGAAAGAAAAATATTTTTATCAAATAGCAATCCTTCTTTTTCCTGGTTGAAATCTTATTTTTGAAGCAATTAATACTTTACATAACTCCCATAATTTGTCAGTTGTTCAGTAGGCCACCAGGAGGACAAACCCAAAATTCAGACCATAGTGTTGTCTATCATAATCCAAATTAGTTATTTTCTCTAGGAAATAACCTAATCAAAAATTAACTTGCTACTTTATTTTTAATTGATGCGTAATACCTGTACACACTTATGGGGTACATGTGATATTTTGTTACATGCACAGAATGTGTAATGATCAAGTCAGGGTGTTTAGGGTACCTATCACCTCAAGTATTTATCATTTTTATGTGTTGGGACTATTTCAAGTCCTTTCCTCTAGCTGTTTTGAAAGATACAATATATTGTTGTTAACTATAATCACCCTACTCTGTTATCAAACATTAGAACTTATTTCTTCTATCTAACTGCATGTTTTTACCCACTGACCAAACTTTACTCATTCCCCCAATCCCCATCACCCTTCCCAGCTTCTCATAGCTATCATTCAACTCTCAATCTCCATGAGATCAACTTCTGTAGCTCCCACAGATGAGTGAGAACAGGTGATTATGTGATATTTGTTTTTTCTGTGCCAGGCGTATTTCACTTAACATAGTAACCTCCAGTTCTATCTATGTTGCTGCAAATGACATGCATTTATTATTTTTATGGCCAAATAGCATTCCATTGTGTGAATATATCACATCTTGCTTATCCATTCACCTGTGGAGAGACACTTAGGTTGATTCCATATATTGACTATTGTGAACAGTTCTGCTATAAACATGGGGATACAGGTATCTTTCTGATACACTGGTTTCTTTTCCTTTGGATAAATACCCAGTAGTGAGATTGCTGGATATTATAGTTCTATTTTTAGTTTTTCTGATAAATCTCCATACTGTTTTTTCATAGTGGCTGTACTAGTTCTTATTCCTATCAACAGTGCATAAGAATTCCCTTTTCTCCGTATCCTCACTAACATCTGTTATTTTTTGTCTTTTTAATAATAGCTTATTTAACTGGGGTAAGATGATATCTCATTGTGATTTTAATTTGCATTTCCCTGATGATTAGGAATATTGAGTATTTTTTCATATACCTGTTGACCATTTCTATGTCTTATTTTGAAAACTGTCTATTCATGTCTTTTGCCCACTTTTTAATGGGATTGTTTGGTTTCTTATTGTCGAGTTGTTTGACATGACAACTTGTATATTCTGGATATTAGTCTCTGATTGAATGAATAGTTTGCAAATATTTTCTCGCATTCAACAGGTTTTTTCTTTATTGATTGTTTCCTTTGCTGGTCAGAAGCTTTTTAGTTTAATCAAGTTCCACTTGTCTGTTTTTGTTTTTGATACTTGTGCTTTTGGGGTCTTAGGCATAAAATATTTCCCTAGACCAATGTTCTGAAGTGATTCCCCTATATTTTCTGCTAGTAGTTTTATAGTTTTGGGTCTTACACTTAAGTCTTTAACATATTTTGAGTTGATTTTTGTGTATGGTGAGAAATAGGGGAGCATTCTTCTGCATATGGATATCCAGTTTTCCCAGCACGATTCACTTTTTTAAAAAGACATATTTATTCAGCATCGTGTTCGGACAGACTATTACATTTAGCAATCAACAACATGAGTGGAAAAAATCTACATTAAACCCCTTTTGTTGTGGTGCTTTCCACTTTCCACAGAACAGAAACATTAAACTGTTATACAATTAGTCACAACTACAGTCCTCAAGTTTTTTTTAATACAGATGAGTATTGTCTAAAACATGTCCTTTGTGTGTGTGTGTGTGGTAGCTAGGCCCTGCCACCACTGTGCTTGGTGGAGTTCACAAATCTCTTGTAACCTGTAGCTTCCTTGTCACTTCTCTAGCTTTCCTCTACTGATAAGCTTTGTTTCCTGGCAGTAACTAATATCTTCTTCTAGTGCCATAGCTATTGCTGCTACTGGAACCACCATAGCCACCTTGGTTTTATGGTTTGGCAAAGTATTGGCCTCCACCACCATAGGAACTTCTGCCTCCAAAGTTTCCTCCCTTCATGGATTCAAAATTTGAAGACTGATGGTTGTAACTGCAAAATCATTGTAGCTTCTGCCACCTCCAAAATTGCTTCCACTACTACCACTAAAGCTGCCTCTGCCTCCTGCATTGTTATAGCTGTCATAGGTGCCAGTCCTGCCATAGCCACTGCCCTGCTTTCCATAACCTTGTTCACCACTTCTGTAGCCTCTGCTTCCTCCTCCAGAGTAACCAGGGCTTCTTCCTCCATAAGCACCAACATTACAAAATTCATTATAACTATGCCACCAGAGTAACACTGCCATCATATCCACCACCACCACAGCTGCCAGTAAGCCAACACAACCATTGAAGTTTCCTCCATAAACAAAATTGTCATTTCCACCAAAAGCACCTTCACAGCTACCACCAAAGTTTCCAAAACCACTGTGACCTCTTTGGCTCCATGAAGCCAGCTCTTGCTTTAAAAGGGCTTTCCTTACTTGCCCATTATATCCATTCACAGTGTGGTGTTTCTGAATGACAGTCTTATCCACAGAGTCATGGTTGTCAAAGGTTACAAAAGCAAAGCACTTTTTCTTGCCACTGCCTCAGACAGCCATGATTTCAATCATTTAAATTTTCCCATACTGTTCAAAATAATCTCTTAGGTGATGCTTTCCAATGACTCCTTTAATAACACCAACAAATATCTTTCTCACAGTGAAGTGGGCACCTGGTCTTCGGGAATCTTCGCTTGAGACAACTCCCTTTGTTTCCACAACTCTTCCATCTACCTTGTGTGGCCTTTGATTCGTAGCTGCATCCACCTCCTCTAAATTGGTATAGGTGACAAACTCAAAGCTCCTGGAGCGCTAGGTGTTTGGATCTCTTGCTACCACACATTCTGTGAGTGTTTCCCATTGCTCACAATGACTCCTCACAATGACTCCTCAGACTCATGCTGGTTGTTTCACCAAGCCTTTGATGAAGACCTTCCACAGCTGTTTGGTTTCTTTAGGAGACCCTGACTTAGAGTGGTAGATGGCAGATGGCAGAATTAGACAGATGGCAGTGGAAAGATACTTTCGTGATACTTTTTCCACAGGCAGAAAAGAGTAAGCTAACAAACATATATCTCATTTATTATTTGTTTGTTTTTATAAATTTAAGAAATACAAGTGCAATATTGTTACATGGATTTATTGTGAAGTGGTGAGGTCTGGGCTTCAGCGTATCCATCACCCAAATAATGTACATTGTACCTGTTAAGTCATTTCTCATCATCTACCCTCTCACACTCTTCCACCCTTCCCAGGTTCCGTTGTCTATCAGTCCATGTATATACATTATTTAGCTTCCATGTGTAAGTGAGAACATGTAGTATTTGTCTTTCTGTGTCTAACTTGTTTCACTTAAGATGGTGGCCTCCAATTCTATCCATGTTGCTGCCAAAGACATGATTTTTTTTATGGCTGTGTAGTATTCCATTGTGTATATACACCACATTTTCTTTATGCATTCGTCCATTGATGGACACTTAAGTGAGTCTACATCTATGCTATAGTGATTGTAATTTTGTCCTGTGATAAACATGCAAGTGTAGGTATCTTTTTGATATAACGATTTATTTTCTTTTGGGTAGATACCCAGTAGTGGAATTGCTGGATCAAATGGCACTTCTATTTTTAGTTCTTTGATAAATTTCCATACAGTTTTCCAAAGAGGCTGTACTAATTTACTTTCCCAGCAACAGCGACTGGCATTCACTTTTCTCTATATCCTTGTCATCTGTTATTTTTTGTCTTTTTAATAATAGCCATTCTGACTGGTACAAGATGTTAGCTCATCATGGTTTTAATTTGCATTTCCCTGATGATTAGTGATGTTGAGCATTTTGTATATGCTTCTTGGCCATTTGTATGTCTTGTTTTGAAAAATATCTATTAATACCCTTTGCCCACTATTTAATGAGATTATTTGGGGTTTTTCTTGTTATTGATGAGTTGAGTTCCTTATAAATTCTGAATATCAGTCTCCTGTTGCATGCATAGTTTCCAAATGTTCTCTCTTTTTCTCAAGGTTGTCTGATCATTTTGTTGATTATTTTTTCTCTGCAGAAGCTTTTTAGTTCAGTTAAGTTCCATTTGTCTATTTTTTGTTTTCGTTGCTTATGCTTTTTAAGTCTTACTCATAAAATCTTTCCTAAACCAATGTCCTGAAGTGTTTCCCCAATATTATCTGTTAGTAGTTTTATAGTTGCAGGTCTTATATTTTAAGTGTTTAATTCATTTTGAGTTGCTTTTCATGTACGGTGAGAGATAGGGGTCCAGTTTCATTATTTGCGTATAGATATCCAATTTTCCCAGCACCATTTATTGAAGAAGATGTTTTTTCTCCAGTGTCTGTTCTTGGCATCTTTGTTGAAAATCAGTTGGCTGTAAATATGTAAATTCATTTCTAGATTTCCTATTATGTTTATTGGTCTATGGGTCACCAATACCATGTTATTTTTGTTACTATAGCCTTATAATGATGCCTCCAGATTTGTTCTTTTTGCTGAGGATTGCTTTGGTTATTTGGGTTCTTCTTTTGTTCCATATGAATTTTAGGATTGTTTTTTCTATTTCTAAAAATAACATTGGTATTTTCATAAGAATTGCATGGAACCTGTAGATTGCTTTGGGTGGCATGGCCATTTTAATGATACTAATTCTTCTAGTCCATGAGCACGTGATGTCTTTCCATTTGTTTGCATCCTCTTTAATTTATTTCATCATAGTTCACTAGTTTCCATTGTAGAGGTCTTTCACTTCCTTAAATTTATTCCCAAATATTTCATTATTTTATAGCTATTATAAATGGGATCACTTTTTTATTTCTTTTTCAGCTGGCTCAATATTGGTGTATATTAATGCTACTAATTTTTGTATATCGATTTTGTATCCTGCAGTATTACCAAATTTATTCATCAAATCTAAGAGTTTTTTGGTGGAGGCTTTAGGCTTTTCCAGATATAAGATCATGTCATCTGAAAAGAAGAGCAATTTGACTTCCTCTTTTCCAAGTTGGATGCCTTTCATTTCTTTCTCTTGCCTGATTGCTCTGTCTAGGACTTTCAGTACTATGTTCAGTAGGAGTGGTGAAAGTGGGCATCCTTGTCTTGTTCCAGATCTAAAGGCCTTCAATTTTCCATTTACTATGGTGTTGCCTGTCATATTTGGCTTTTATTATTTTGAGGTATGTTCCTTCTATCCCAATTTGAGGTGGGTTTTTTTTTTAATCATAAAGGGATGTTAAATTGTATCAAATGCTTTTTCTGCTTTTATTGAGATGATCATATAGTTTTTGTCCTTCATTCTGTTGTTGTGTGTATGTTGAACCGTATTTGTATCCATGAGATAAATCCCACTTGATCATGATATCCTGCTGGAGTTTGGGTGGGTCGTATTCGTTGAGGAGTTTTGCATTTAAATTCATCAGGGATATTGGTCTGTAGTTTTCTTTCTTATTGCAAACTTGTCTGGTTTTGATATCAGGGCAATGCCAGCCTCATAGAATAAGCTATGGAGATGTCCATCCTCTTCAATTTTTGGAATTGTTTGAGGTGTTAGTTCTTCATTGTAATTATAGCAAAATTTGGCAGTGAAGATATCCAGTCCTGTACTTTCCTTTGTGGGGAGACTTTTGATACTGAATCAATCTCATTACTTGTAATTGGTCTGTTCAGGTTCTCTCTTTATGATTCAGTCTTGATTGGTCATATGTGTCCATGAATTCATCTATTTTCTCACAGTTACCTAGTTTGTTAGTGTATGGTTGTTCACAGCAATCTCTGATTATCTTATGCATTTCTGTGATAGCAGTCATATGTCTCCTTTTTTATTTCTGATCTATTTGTGTCTTTTTTTCTTAGTCTAGCTAGTGGTTTGTTGATTTTGTTTATCCTTTGAAAAAAAAACTTTTCAGTGTGTCCATCCTTTGTATGGCTTTGTAGTCTTTATTTAATTTAGTTCTGCTCTGATCTTTATTATTTCTTTCCTTCTTCTAAATGTGTTCTTGCTCTTCTAGTTTCTTAAGGTGAATTGTTAGAACTTACTGGGGATCTTCCTACTTTTTTTGATGTCAGATTTATTGTTACAAAATTCCTTCTTATCACTGCTTTGGTTATATCCCATAGGTTTTGGCATGTTGTGCTTTGATTTTTATTTGTTTCAATTTTTTTTGAACTTCTTCCTTAATTTCTTCCTTGACCCAGTGGTCATTTAGGAGCATGTTTTAAAATTTCCATATAATTGTACAGTTTCCAAAGTTCCTCTTCTTACTGATTTCTAGTTTTATTCCATTGTGGTCTGAGAAGATACTTGATATGTTTACAATTTTTAAAAATATGTTGAGACTTGTTTTGTGTCCTAATATATGGCTTATCCTGGAGAATATTCCATGTGTTGATGAGAAGAATGTGTATTCTGTAGCTGTTGGATGAAGTGTTGTCTGTCTGTTTGGTCCATCTGGTCTAATGTGCAGCTTAAACTCAATGTTTCTTTGTTAACTTTCTGTCTAGATGATCTGTGTAATACTGAGAATGGGATGTTGAAGTCCTCAGCTATTATTGTGTTGGAGTTTATCTCTCCCTTTAGATTCAATATTTGCTATCTGTCTGGGTATTCTGGTACTGGGTGCGTATATGTTTAGTATAGTTATATCCTCTTGCTGAGTTGATCTCCTCATCGTTATATAATGACCTTCTTTGTCTCTTTTTACTGTTTTTCACTTTAAAGTCTGTTTTGTCTGACATAAATATAGCTATTCCTGCTTATTTTTGGTTTCTGTTTGCATGGGATATCTTTTTCCATCCCTTTATTTTCAGTCTATATGTGTCTTTACAGGAGAGATGAGTTTCTTGTTGGCATGTAGTTGGGTCATGTTTTTTAATTCATTCAGCTACTCTATATCTTTTAAACGGACAGTTTAATTCATTTACATTCAAACTTTTTATTGCTATGTGAGGGCTATTCCTGTCATTTTATTAATTGATTTCTGGTTGTTGTATATATATATCCTTTGTTCTTTTCTTTCTCTCATTATTTATCATTGCGGTTTAGTGGTTTTGTGTAGTAATAACAGTTGAATTCTTTTTCTTACTTATTTATACGTTTGCTCTACCAGTGCATTTTATACTTTTGTATGTTTTAATGAGGATAGATATCATCTTTTGCTTCTACATGTGGGACTTCTTTACACATTTCTTTTTCTTTCCTTTTAAATTTTCTTTCTGTTTTTGTTTTTTAAGAGAAGTGTTTTACTGTGCTGCCCAGGCTGGCCTTGAACTCCTGGGCACAAGTGATCCTCCTGGCTCAGCCTCCCTGGTAGTTGTGACTATAGGTATGCACCAACACATCTGGTCAAGTATTTCTTATAGGACCAGTCTAATGGTGAAGACTCCCTTTAGCTTTCGCTTCTATAGGAAAGACTTTATTTCTCCTTCACTTTGAAGGATAACTTTGCTGGGTGTAATATCTTTGGCTGACAGTTTTTTTTTTTTTCCTTTCAGCATTTTGAATATATAATCTCATTCTCTCCTAAGCTATAAAGTTTCTGCTAAGAAATCTGCCATTGGTCTGATGAGGCTTCCATCATAAGTAACTAGATACTTTTCTCCTGCTATTTTTAGAATTCTCTCTTCATCCTTGACTTTTGACAGTTTGACTATAATGTGCTGTGGAGAGGACTTTTTGAATTTTATCTGTTTGGAAATCTCTGAGCTTTCTGTTTCTAGGTGTCTAAATTTCTTGCTAGACTTGGGAAGTTTTCAGCTAAATTTCATTAAGTAGGTTTACTATCACTTTTATTTTCTCTTCACCTTGTGGGACATCAAAAATTCAAATAATTTGGTTGCCTTATGGTGTTCCATATGTCACATAGGCTTTGTTCATTCTTTTTTCTTTATTGTTGTCTGACTAGGTGATTTTAAAAGACCCTTTTTTGGCTGGGTTCAGTGACTCACACCTGTAATCCCAGCACTTTGGGAGGCCAAGGTGGTTGGGTCACCTGAGGTCAGGAGTTCGAGACCAGCCTGACTAATATGATGAAACACTGTCTCTACTAAAAATACAGAAACTAGCCGGGTGTGGTGGCTAATAGGCTGAGACAGGAGAACCTGGGAGGCAGAGGTTGCAGTGAGCCGAGATTGCACCATTGCACTTCAGCCTGGGTAACAAGAGTGAAACTCTGTCTCAAAAACAAACAAACAAACTAAAAAACCTTTTTCAAGTTCTGAAATTATTTCTTATGCTTGGTCTAGTCTATTGTTAAAGCTTTCATATGTATTTTATATTTTATTCAGTAAATTCTTGCATTACAGAATTTATATTTCATTCTTTTTTATGATATCCATGTCTTTAGTAAATTTTTCATTTATGTCCTGAATTTTCTGATTTCTTTGTATTGTTTTTCTTAATCCTCTTGTGCCTCACTGAGCTTTTTAAATATTATTTTGAATCAGTTTGAATTATTTATTTGAGATTTCATAAATTTCCTTTTCATTGAAATCATTGCTGGAGAATTATTGTGTTCCTCTGGAGGTGTCATATTTCCTTGCTTTTTCATGTTTCCTGTGTTCTCCTGTTGATATCTGTGCATCTGGTGTAATGGTCACTTCTTCCAATTCTTTGAATTTGCTTTCATAGCGGAGGACTTTTTCCTGAAGATGTCCCTATGGCATTGGTTGGTAGGATACTTTGGCTTTGAATTAGGGTGTGTGCAGTAGTGTAGTCTCTTTTTTATTTCTTTGGCTATAAGCAGTGTCAAGAGTGTCTGTAATTCCCTCAGTGGCTTAATCATTAACGGAGGGTGCGGTGAAGTTTTGCTGGAGACAGGGACATCAGGTGGGCTAGCCGTTGGGTCCCAGTAGTGGCGGCAGCATGCCAAGCATGCCTGTCCTTGGCTCCCAGGGAAGTATACACTGGCATTGTTTTTAGCAGGTACAGGTGAGCCAATTCTTAGGCCTCCAGTCTGCTTACTTGGGTGCCAGTAGTGGCAGTGGTGGGTCAGGCTGGTGGGTGGGTCCTTGTGCCTCTAGGCAGTGGGTGTAGTGTGGGCAATGATAGTAGCAGTAGTGGGACAATTCTCTGCCTCCCAACTGGTGTTGACGTTGGCTATGATAGGCTGGGTGAGCCAGTCCCCAGGCCTAAAGGTGATACACATGGGTGAGTGCCAGCTGTGGTACTAGCAGCAGGTTGGGTGGTCTGTTCTCTGGCCCCCAGGAGGAGTCCTCATATGCCAATGGAGGTAGATGGGGAAGGGAGATTCGCAGGTTCCTGGGCACTGGTGGATAAGAGCTGGGCCGTGTAGACCTGTCCTCAGGCCCCTCAGAGGTACATGCAGGTGCTGGCTGTGGTAGGCAGGGGTGAGATGATCACCAGGCCTCTGGCTGAATGCTCAAGTAGGAGGAAGCTGCGGCTGTGCTGCAACTCTGCTCCTGTGAAGAGCAGGGTTGCTTTCAGTGACTGCAGTCTTAAATGTATGGCAGGGGGGCATGCACACTTGGACCCTTGGTGGCAGATTTAAGGAGGATAGCCTGTCCTCAGGGGGTTTTCAAAGCAGCCATGCTACCGGGAATGGCAGGGTTGCTCCCAATAGCTTGCACTTCAGCCCTAGTGGCAGCAACTAGCAGCAGCACCTGGCTGCATGCAAGGTATGTCAGTGGGGCTCCATGGATATGGAGATGCAGGTGCTACTGAGCCCCAGGGCAGGATGCAGGCTGGTGGGAGCTGGACTCTCAAAATGGCACTTTGCTGTAGCTGCTTAGGACTCGAGGCATCTGTGGGACCCTTCTCTGCAGCAATCCTGTTATGCAGTCTCCAGGCAGATCCCTGTGTTAGTCTCAGGGCCCTCATGAGTTGAGGGGCTCTCCCATGGCTAGGATTGGGAGAGTCTGCAGTGAGAATGTAGACCACTGGGAGTCACTCACTCACTCTTTCCCCACATTGAGGATCCTCTGCAGACTCCCAGCTGATCCTGTCATCCCTCAGCTGACTACCTCACTCCCCTCTCCTTTGTCTTCGGTGTCTACTGTCACTTCTCTGTTGAATTCCAGTGTTCTCAGGTGATCTGTTAGAAATGTGATTATCTACTCAGTATTTTGGTTCCTCTTTGGGGAGGAGGCAAGCAACAGATGCCTCTAGTCAGCCATCTTGAAGTCTCTTCCTATATTTAACTTGCTACTTTAATATCAAATGTTGACTCAGAGAGGGGGTTTCTTTGATTTTTGTTAGTAAAATTCTTTCTGATATTAATATGCTAATACCTCTATCAATGATTTATTTGGATACTGTCTTAATTTAAATACAAGATTCAATTTAGAATTAT
Organism: Theropithecus gelada; assembly: GCF_003255815.1. NCBI lineage: Eukaryota > Metazoa > Chordata > Mammalia > Primates > Cercopithecidae > Theropithecus > Theropithecus gelada. Next base: position 142,256,020 of record NC_037669.1, read on the forward strand.
ATTCCTGGTAATGGCAGAGAAGCTTATATCTGACAAATCTTCCTGCAGATACAATAATAACCTTTAGACAAACCACCAAAAAAAGCTGCTATTATAAGGTACAAAAGAACAACCAAAGTTGAGCACAAACTTAAGAGAAGGATGGATGAGCGCCACATTTATATAGTTTTGTCCCCAGAGGCACATCCCAGTTCAAACTATGCAGAGTTGGAAGACTAAATGTTGGAATTAGTAGACAAGGACTTTGCAGTGGCTATTATAAATACGTTTAAAGACTGTAAAGAAAAGTTATCATGATGATGGAATAGATGGGAAATACCACAAAGAAACGGATACTATTTAAAAAAAGAATGACATGGAAATTCTAAATCTGGTAACAAAATATCAGAAGTTAAAAGAAAATTACTTAACAGAATATTGGAAGCAGAGAAGAAAGTGTAAATAAAATTAAAGACACCAATAAAAATGATCAAATCTGAAGAATACAAAGAAAACAAGTTTTAAAACAATGAAGAGTCTCATTGACCCATAGGACAATATCAAGGGGTCTAACACACATGTAACTGCAGTCTCAGAAGAAGAGATGATAGGGAATGAGGCAGAAAATACATGTATATCTTTAAACAAATAAAGGTGAAAAACATCAATGTAGAAATCCAAGAGTTTAAGCAAACAACAAGCAGATAGATCCAAAGAAAACGCCAGCTTAAAAAAAATAGTAGAAGCTAATGATAAAAAGAAAATCTTTAAATCAGCTAGCAAAAAAGGCATACTACATACGGAGGACACCACCACAAATGTCAGCTTTCTTCTCATCAGAAAAAAATAAATACATAAAGGCCAGAAGACAATAAAATGGCATCTTTAAAGTGTTGAAAGAAAATAAGACTGTTAAAACAGACATTTTCAGATGAACAAAAGTCAAGATAATTTATCACTAACAGATTTGTACTGCAAGAAATATTAAAAGAAGTTTTTCTGGCTGAAGGGAAGCAGCACCAAAGAGAAATTTTAATTTATAGAAAGGAAATAAGAACACTACACATAGCAAATGTTTGGATAAGTATAAAAGGCCACTTTTTCTTCTCTTTACTTAAAAGACAACTGGTTGTTTAAAGTGAAATCGTAACATTGTATTGTAACATTTATAATCTAATCTACATAAATGTAAAATGCATGACAATACTAGTACAAAGAATAGGGTAGCATAAATGAAATTACAGTTAAGTCTTCACACCTCAATGGCTTCTTGGAAACTGTGACTGTAAGTGAAACAACATGTAAGGAAACTAATTTTACCATAGGCTAGTTGATATAATCAAGAATTATGTTCCTATAGATTATTTCTGGTAACAAAAACATCACTAAACTTCAATTAAACACCCAAAACACTTCTAATATTAAACACTGGATTAGGTGTGAGCTATACATACGTTTAAGAACAATTAATAAAAAGTCAGATATCAATGCTATTTTTGGTGATGAGTGAGTGACAGTGGTCATATTGGTAGTGGGTTGAATCCAGGAATAAATGTTTGCAAAGTAAAAACTATAAGGAATACCGCCTACCACCATACATTTCAAAAACAATCACAAATATGGCAGCTTGCTGAGTGTTTTTGTACCCCATCGTTTAGTGTTGTGCATTTGTATGATTATTGTATACTTAATGAATTTTTGTCTTATAATAACTTGTATTCATTCATTTTCCAGCCTTCTTACTCCAGTTCAGAGACATGGGTGGCTGGAGCCTATCCCAGCAGTTCAGGGCACAAGACAAAAACCAGGCCTGGACAGGATACCATTGTATCACAGGGTACACTCACAGACACACCCAGACTCACTCAGGCTGGGACCATTTAGACACACCAATTAACCTAACATGCACATCTTTGGGATGTGGGGGGAAACCAGTGTACCCAAAGAAATCCCATGCAGACATGGGGAGATCATGCACACTCCACACAGACAGTGGCCCTGGTGGGGAATCAATGTTTTTCTCATCAATGTTATAACAAAATGACGTGTAATGAAAGAATATTATTTGAGGACCTGCTGTACACTGTTGCAAATTCTTATATTTTGAATGAAGTGGTACAATTTTAACTGTAAGTAGACTCTGATAAGTTATGATGTATATTGTGATCCTTAAAGCAACCAGTAACAAAATGCAAAGATAAACCTAAAAATGGAGGAATCTAAATGGAATGCTCAAATATATTTGATTAACTCAAAAGAAGGCAGAAAAGGAAGAAAGGAGGATAAGACAAATAGAAAATAAATAGCAAAATGCAGACCTAAATCTAACAATATTAATTACATTAAATGTAGATTATACACTTCAATTAAAAGACACAGAATATTAAGTTACATTTTAAAAAAAGCAAGACTCAACTAGATGATCTCTAAAAGAGATAGGTTAACATCCAGTATATCACTGGATAGATGTTTCCTAAATTGTGCATAATAAAATTGGAAATATTCCTGGGTTTTTTGTTTTTGTTTTTTGAGATGGGTCTAGCTTTGTCGCCTAGGCTGAAGTGCGGCGACGCGATCTCCGCTCACTGCAAGCTCCGCCTCCTGGGTTCACGCCATTCTCCTGCCTCAGCCTCCTCAGTAGCTGGGACTACAGGCGCCCGCCACCACGCTTGGCTATTTTTTTTGTATTTTTAGTAGAGACGAGGTTTCACCATGTTAGCCAGGATGGTCTCAATCTCCTGATCTCATGATCTGCCTGCCTCGGTCCTGGTTTTAACTAAATATATTTAAGTTGCAGTTTCCTCTAAGAGTCACAACCCACTGAATAGATAAAATTTGTAATTTTATAGGACAATGCTGTTTCTCTTGCTGCCAATCAAATATTTGTTCTCTTCTCTTCCTGCTTCCTCTATAACCACATGCATTAATACGTCATCTTTAAACTTCAGACATGATCTAATACTTCAAACCATTTTTAAGCATATAACATCATGGTTTGAAATTGGAATAGTCTTTAACGTGGATAGGAATCATTGGTTAAGTGAACAGATCATTAGACTGAGAGTCAAGTGTCCCACAGTGAGACACCTGTTAAGGTAGAGAGGCACTGTGCACTGGTGAGAACGTAAGGGGACAGGCAGTCCCGTAAACCTTGCTTTAACCCCTGTCTCCTCCTCTTATTGGCTGTGAGACCTGACAGTTTCACAAGTTAGCTAATTTTTGGTTTTCTCACCCGCTCCCTCCTCTCTTTAGGAAGATGATTAAGTGCCAAACTACATAGGTTCAATTCGAACCATCTCCGAACTAAATAACTTTAGGCAAGTATTCACCTTCTCCATGCCTTAGCTTTCTTATCTGGCAGATGAGTAACACTAACCTGATATGATTTATGTGGATTAATTGAGTGAATATTTGTAAAGCACTCAGAACAATGCTTGGTAAGTAGAAAGCATTATATAAGTGTTTGTTTGCTAAATAAAATAAATACTTCATTGATTTATTTTAACATTTAATTAAGGTGAGTTAAATAAGTCACTTACCATTGTGTCTGACAAATAGTAAGTAGTCAGTAGGAGATGCCATTACCATTACAGAAGGTGATGTGGTGATCATTGCTAAGCCTTGCCTTACTAGTACACTTTTCAATCCTACACTGGGGAGAAGTCTGTTTGCTCATTCTTAATGAGAGTTCATAACCCTTATGCAGTTTTGCTCCTTATAGGCCATATAATCAAGTAAAATAGTGATGGTAAGGGAAAATTTGTTCATGAAGAGATCCCGTAGGGAGTTTAAAAAAAAAAAAAAAAAAAAAGAAGGGTGGTAATATAAAGTTGTAACTGTCAGGACTGTTCAAACCTGGTGAAAATGTTAGCGAAGAACCAAAACTTTACCTTTAGAGTGGGCATAATTAATAAGGAAGAAATCAAGCTTTCAGAGCCTTTGGTCTGCAGACTGGCAGCAACAGCATGCCCTGGGAGCTTGTTAGAAATGCAGAATGTTGGGCCCTTCCAAATCAAAATTAGCAAGATCCCCAGGTGGTTCTTATGCAAATTAAAATTTGAGAGGCATTGTTGTATAATATTTTTACTTTCCATGTTTTTTCCTGTAGTTTGTTTTGAATGTGCCATATCAATAATACTGACTCTTTGGCCATGTTAGGTCTTTTTTTAAGTGACACGTTTCTTTGAAGATGTGACTAAAATTTGGCTACATGCATGATTTTAGTATATCCCTGGGACAATTTTTTTAATCAAACGTCACTTCTGGTTTTATAATGCAAATAAGCATGAAAGGAGTCACCATGCATGTTTTAGAGCAAATGTCACGGCATTTCTCAGGTTTATTACATGAGGGATGCATGTTTTTTAAAAAATCATCTCTGAATCACTGGCGTTCAGAATTTTATCATTTTTCACTGTTCCCTCTTGCTTAACCTGAAGGTGAAAAATGAAAACAGGTCTCTGAGTCATGCTTCTTCTGCTATAATGAAGCCACAACTCACTGAGTTTTAAAATAGAATGTTTCAAGACCAAGTATTTTATTTGGATGTATCTGAGGGACTAAAATATTTCTATTGAAACTCTCTGTGAGAAAACATTCTAGATATGAAACATCTGTTTTTGGTCATTCCAGTTAAAGACTAATATTTGAACAGGGCAGAGAGGCCCGTGGTAATATTGTGTTGTTCTAAGTACGGTATTCCCATGATTCAATATTCCTGAAGGATTGGGTCAAAGTATTCACCCAACTAACATGGCTCAAACATTCCCAACATATTCGCGAATATGTGCATCTGCAAATATATTAAACACACTTTCCCACTTCCTCTTTTTCTTTCTTTTTGGGGATAGAGGGTGGAGAGTGTGGGTGGGGGTTGGACACAGCTATGGAAAAACCCTGAAGCTCAAAATCACGGGTAAAGCGCCTGGAAAGAGTCAACGCAGACAGGAATGTCAGATTTAGTATTTCTCAGTAGGATTCATTACAACCAGTAGCTCTTTCAGACGACCCTCTGGGTCGGAGTGAAGATGATCAAGACACCTGCCATTTACTTTGGTGTGGGTGTGGGGGTCATCTGTTCCCACCTTTTGCAGAGCAAGAGGTCAGAAAGTTCCAGCCTGTAGTCTAACTTTCTTTGTGTAGGGTGCTGGAGCTCAAGGCCTTGTGATCAAACCTTTAGGTTTTCAACCTTGGCTGCAGAGTTGGAATCACTTGGGGAGCTTTAAAAGTTACTGATGCCCAGGTTTCACCCCCAGACATTCTGATTGAATTCTTCTTGAGTACAACCTGGGCATTGAGATTATGATGACCAGTGTGCAGACAGGGGCCTCTGTACCACAACCCTTGGGGTTCCTCTCTCGCTTCCTCAGAATACACCCTCCTCTCTGATTTCTGCTCCTCAGATAATCCAGTTCCTTTTCTATATCCCCAGAGTTTCCCCCCCAGATCCTTTCCAAGGCTGGGTTCTTCTGCCCACGGTGTTTGAGCCCTCAGTCTCTTGGGTCTTGGAAATCATTATGGGCTGAATTGTGCTCCCCAAAATTCACACATATGTTGAAATACTAACATCCATCCAATACCTTAAAGATGTGACTGTAGAGCCAGGGCCTGTAAAGAGGTAATTAAGGTAAAATGAGCTCATATGGGTGGGCCCAAATCCAATATAACAGGTGTCCTTACAAGAAGAGGACATTGGGAGACAGATAGGCACAGAGGAAAAACCATGTATTACTACAGAGAGAAGATGCCCATCTACAAACCAAAGAGAAAAACCTCAGAAGAAAGCAATCTTGTTGACACCTTGATGTCAGACTTCTAGCTGCCATAATTGCGAGGAAGTAAATTTCTGTTGTTTAAATCCCCCAGTCCGTGGTACTTGATATAAGCAGCCCAAGCACACTAAGACAGAAATCTTCCCAGCACACAGGGTGCATTTTGAGTCACGGTCCTTCTCTGCAAAGACTGAGTTTGCTGGCATATAGGTTAGCCTTTACTATCTGAGAGAGTTTTTGCACAGAGAGTAACACTCACAATTATATGAACCTTAATGTCAGTGGAGTGAGCATTTAGGTATTGGTATAAAATTTGATTAAATTCCTTTAAACATCAATTGCAAACTTAGTATGTCTGATTCTTTTGAACATTTCAACACCTTAAAATACAAAATACATAAAATGCATTTTGTAGACAAAACAACAAAACTGATTACAACATTTAACCTTAAACTATTCCAAACATCAAGTACCATGTGGTGAATTTATTTCTTCCTTAAAGTTGTTTTATACCTTTCTAGGATTAGAGATAAACTTATTTTGATTTCTTCCTAATGTTTCAGTAATATTAGTTGGATACCTTCTGGGTAATAATTTTTACTCAACCCCAAATTCCCTGGGGTCCTGGATTTTTTTTTTTTTTTTTTTTTTTTTTAATGGAGTCTCACTCTGTCGCCCAGGCTGGAGTGCAGTGGCACGATCTCGGCTCACTGCAACCTCCGCCTCCCAGGTTCAAGCGATTCTTCTGCCTCAGCCTCCTGAGTAGCTGGAATTACAGGCACCCACCACTACACCCAGCTAATTTTTTGTGTTTAGGCTGGTCTCAAACTCCTGACCTCCTGATTCTCCCACCTCAGCCTCCCAGAGTGCTGGGATTACACAAAATTCAGTTTTTTCTCCTAAAGTGACTTAAACCTAAGACAATAGCCTCTCTTTCTTACTGTTAAACTTTGTTGTTAGGTTGCTTAAACTTTTTAAAGTCAACTCCTTTCTCTAGATTTTAGTTTGCCCCCAGAACTTGGTGTTTGTTTTCTGAAATAATGTATTTTAAAGTCTCACTTGGTCAAGATGATATAATACATTAAAATATATTGGGGTAGACTGATCTGTCATGTTAGGGTTTTAAACAACATGTATGCTCTTATTGGTATTTTCTTGCCATTGCTGGAACCACCAGAGTTTCATAACCTGAGTCTGTGTGCTTAGCAAACCGCTGTAGGACAATTAGGAAATTTATCATTTTGGAATACATGAATGGACCTCTTTTTTATTTGGTTATGCAACTGACCCCTGGTGCTAATTAACAATCCAATTATTGTATACTTTTTGTTACGTCATTAGTTAGAAGCTCATAACCCTTCATGAACACCGCTTGTTTCAATTTAAACTTATTCTATTTTTATGCTTGCATCACCACATCATGACTAGGGCCTATCTTCTGCTTGAGCTTGAGTGACAAGCAAAATGACAAGCAAAATATCTTCGAATTAGTTAACCTTGGAAGATGCCATGTTCAAAGCTTCCTACCCAATCCATGGCTTCTTCCCATCCTTACTTCACCTAGGGGAGTGGGGAGAAGGGCCGTTTTGGCCACACACAAATGGGATCTTTTGTGTTGAGCTGATGAATAAAGATAGGACGGCATGTCTTCTTCTTTGGCTGATTTTGAACCTCTTTGGAGAGGCTAAAAGCAGACACAGTCAAGTGGGACTTTGTGAGATTTACCCAAGCTGAGCTATTTTGGAGGCATATGCAACAAAGAATGGCCCAGAGTTAAAAGGAAGGTTCTCCTTGTTTTTTTTGGAGACAGAGTCTTGCTCTATCCCCTAGGCTGGAGTACAGTGGCATGATCTCAGCGCACTGCCACCTCTGCCTCCCAGGTTCAAGTGATTCTCAGGCCTCAGCCTCCCAAGTAGCTGAGATTACAGGCGTCTGCCACCACACCCGGGTAATTTTTATATTTTTAGTAGAGATGGGGCTGTACCATGTTGGCCAGGCTAGTCTCGAACTCCTGACCTCAGGTGATCCACCTGCCTCGGCCTCTCAAAGTGCTGGGATTACAGGTGTGAGCCACCTTGCCCAGTCCCCCTTGTTTATTATAATGATGATAGCCTTTTATTGTCTATTGTACCAGAGCCTGTGGTCCTACTTTATGTATTTTATATATATATATTATATAGCCCTCAAAATAGTCTTTATTTAGTCCTCAAAATAGTCTTTTGAGCTAGGTATTACTTACTGGGCTATTATAAATAATGCTGTTTTTCAACCTCTTTTAAAGGGTTTTTGGTGCAAAAAAATGTGAACACGTTTTTGTTGCATGTATACCTATGGTTGGAATGGATAGGTCCTAGGGTATGGGTATGATCAGCTTTAGGAGATTTGATACAAATCACCTCATAGGAGCTCAAGACTAGCCTGGGCAACATGGTGAAACCCTGTCTCTACTAAATATACACACACACACACAAAAAATAGCCAGGCGTGGTGGTGGGTGCCTGTAGTCCCAGCTACTCAGGAGGCTGAGGCACGAGAATTGCTTGAACCTAGGAGGCAGAAATTGCAGTGAGCTGAGATCACGCCACTGGATTCCAGTCTGGGCAACAGAACAAGACTGTGTCTCAAAACAAACAAACAAAGGAACAAACCCCAAAGATACATATTTATCACATATCAGCAGGCGCATTATATCAACATGACTTATTATTGTTGATGCTAACTTTGACCCACTTTCAAGGTCATGCTTGCCACTCTTCTCTCGCTATTTTTCCCTTTTCACATTCCATTCATTAGTAGCAAGTCACTAAGTCTAGCCTACATTCAAGGGAAAAGGAGTTAAACTTTACCTCTGGAGGAAGGTATATGAAAGACTTTATAGGCTTATGTTAAATGACCACAGTAATTAATAAATACTTAGAAGGAGATACTTGGAGGTTATGCAAATATCTCACTCATCCTAAAAGTTTCACTCACTAATTTTAGCCTTCGTTAGTGGATCTTGCTCATAGTAGCTATTATTGTGGTGTTCTAATGGTGATTTCCTATTTCTCTCATTCCTTCTATATTTAGTACTTGCAATGCTTCTGTAAGGAAGAGATTTGTCCCTTCTTACCCATTTATGTATGTATGTATGTTAGTATGGAGTCATGAATATCATGAAGGTTCTGTTTTGGGGCTTTAATCCAATACTACCATCACTTAATTTGTTGCTCAGATTGTTCCAACTTTGGCCATTGGTAGCACTTTCAGTTGGTTCTTGCGTGTCTTCAACATACACCATCCTTTTTTTGTTCTTTCTTTCTTTCTTTCTTTCTTTCTTTTTTTTTTTTTTTTTTGAGACAGAGACTCACTTTGTTGCCCAGGCTGGAATGCAGTGGTGCGATCTAGGCTGACTGCAACCTCTACCTCCCAGGTTCAAGTGATTCTTCTGCCTCAGCCTCCCAAGTAGCTGGGACTACAGGTGTGTGCCACCACACCTGGCTAATTTTTTGTATTTTTGGTAGATGGAGGTTTCACCATGTTCGCCAGGATGGTCTTGATCTCCTGACCTCGTGATCCCCCTGCCTCTGCCTCCCAAAGTGTTGGGATTACAGGTGTGAGCCACCGCGCCTGACCTTTTTTTTGTTTGTTTGTTTTATTGAGCATTTTCTTCTTAATCAGTTTTGTTGAGGTATAATTTATATACCATAAAATTTATTGACATGTATGCACATGTTCAACTTTCATACTCATCACATCAGGAGGTACATGATATCAATATGAATTTTAGTATATTTACAGAGTTGTAAAAGCAATGGGACAAGCTAATTGTAGAATACTTCCACCATCCCGAAAAGAAGCCTCATCTTCATTTGCAGTCATTTTCTCATTCTCAATCTCAGCCATAGGCATTCACTAATCTAATTTCCATCTCTATAGAGTTTTTTTCTGGACACTTCCTTTCTGGCACTATAAGATGCTCCTGGCTCATATTGTATTACTCTGCTCTAGATCTAGAAACAACCATTTCTTTAAGGAGCACTGGTTCTGTTTGCTGGAAAAAGGTATTTAGATTTGGGAGGCTGAAGCGGGTGGACCACCTGAGGTCAGGAGTTTGAGACCCTGGCCAACATGGTGAAACCCCGTCTCTACTAAAAATACAAAAATTAGCCGGGTGCGGTGGCAGGCACCTGTAATCCCAGCTACCTGGGAGGCTGAGGCACGAGAATTGCTCCCAGGAGGCAGAGGTTGCAGTGAGCCGAGATCGTGCCACTGCACTACAGCCTGGGCGACAGAGTGAGATGCCATCTCAAACAAACAGACAAAAAAAGGTATTTAGAAATAAAGATCTAAGTGCTATGTGTACTTGTTACTACTTGAGTGTCATTGCTTCAGCTTCTGTTAGTGAACAGAGGTAAGAGATATATGTATGTATACTAACCCGTGTATCTACAATACCTGTATTTATGCTCATATATCTGTATACATATTAATATAAGTTCATGCTGATAACTGTGACTCTAATCCAGCGCCACAGGGGTCATTCTAACCTTTCACTCTTGCTTATTTGTAACTTCTTTCTCATGTCAGTGAGAAACCTGGCTCTCATTATTTACAATATATTTTCTTATTCAATTTTTATTACTTTTAATTTTTGTTATTTAGTTTTTATTTCATGATCATAAATGTAACTCTGTAATCCAGCTAGACATGGAAGGGAATAAGAAAAATATGGAACCTAAAGGATAGCAGAGATAGTACAAAGATTATAGGATACTGTGAGCAAATGGGTTGGAGGGGTGCTCTCCTGAGCTACAGAAGCAGCATATTATTTTCTTGTGGTTAGCATAAAACACTATTCAAATTTATTAGTGTTTTCCACAGTCAGAAATGATCTTCTTGCTGGTCTTGCCATTCCTGGACCCAAGGCACTCCATGGCTTCCACCTTATTTATGCCCTCTTTCACCTTGCCGAAGACCACATGCTTGCCTTCCAACCACTCAGTCTTAGCAGTGCAATGAAAAAAATGGGAAACATTTGTGCTGAGTACAGCATTTGTCATGGACAAGATGCCAGAACCTGTATACTTCAGGATGACGCTCTCATCATCAAATTTCTCCCCATAGGTGGACTTTCTACCAGTGCCACTATAGCATGTGAAATCACCACCCAGACACATAAATCCTGGAATAAAACTGTGAAAGCAAGAACTCTTAATAACCAAATTCTTTCTCTCCAGTGCTCAGAGTATGAAAATTTTCTGCTGTCTTTGTGTTAACAGCTTTGTCTGCAAATGGATCTAAGGAAATGTGGCCCAGGGGCTCGCCATTGACAGTGATGTCAAAGAGCACGGTGGGGTCGACTATGGCTGACGTCGGGGGCTCTGGGCAGTGACAGTGTTTGCAAAGCACTTATTCAATTTTTATATACATGTGTGTTAGGTTGATTGGTGATCCTCAAAAACATATGCTCATGTCTTAACTACTGGAAGCTGTGAATGTAACCTTATTTAGAAAAGGGGTCTTCACAGACATAATCAAGGATCTCAAGATTTATTTACATTAGATTATCCCAGTGGGCCCTAAATCCAATGGCAAGTATCCTTATAAGAGACACGCAGAGAAGAGAAACATAGAGGCAAGAGCAGGCGGCCAGGTAAAGACAGGGACTGTAGTGAAGCAGCCACAAGTCAAGGAACACCTGAAGTCACCAGGAGCTGGAAGACACAAAGAAGGATTCTCCCCTAGAGACTTCAGAGATACCACGGCTCTGACAACACCTTGATTTTGGACTTCCGGTTTTCAGAACTATGAAAGATTAAATTTCTCTGGCTTCATGCCACCAAGTCTGTGGTAATTTGTTACAGCAGCCTTAGAAAACACAACATGTAAAAGAGTTTCAGAATTGCTAACCATGCACCTATGAGAAACAAATTTACCAACCAGAGTGTAGCGTTTATATACAGTTTTGTCTGCCTTGTCATATCAAGTCGAAATACTGCATTTCAAAACTTCTTAGGTCAGCTCTATCAGTAGGTGCTCTTTTGTAGTGGGGGTGGTCTGGCTTCTTTCATTAAGCATGATTTTGAGGTTCACTGTTGTTGGATGTATCAGATGTGTTATTTTTTATTGTTGAATAATATTCCATTATATGAATACACCACAATTTTCTAATCCATACCTCTGCTGATGGACATTTGGTTTTTTTTTTTTTTTTTTTACCAGTTTGGAGTTATTACAAATAGAGCTGCTAAAACCATTTTTGTCCAAGTCTTTGTGTAAACATGTGATTTAAAGTTCCATGATAAATGCTTAAGAGTACAATAGCTCAGTCATATGGTGGGTGTGTGTTTAAAATTTTAAGAAACTGCCAAGTTGTTTTCCAAAAGGCTGTACCATATTTTACATTCCCATTATGAGTGTATGAGAGTTTGTCGTATAAAGAAATAAATTAAAAACTTTATGATAAGGTCCAATTTATCATTTTTTTCTTTTGTGATTCATGCTTTCTGTGTCCTAATTAAGAATTCTTTGCCTAATTCAAGGTCACAAAGACTTCTTCATTTTCTTCAAGAAATATTATAATTTTAGCTCTTACATTTAGGTTAGGATTCCCTTTGAGTTAATTTTTTGCAGAGAGTGAGATGTAAGGGTAGAGGTTCATGTTTTTGCACAGATGTCCAGTTGTTCCAGCACTATTTTTTGAAAAAAATTATCTTCTCCCACACACACTTAATTACCTTGACATCTATTTGAAAAAGTGATTGACCATACATAGATCTATTTCTGGAGTCTCTATTCTGGCCTATTGACCTATATGTTTATCCTTGTGCCAATATTACATATACTGTAGACTTGATAGCCAATAGTAAATATCCTCCAGTTCTGTTGTTCTTCAAGAAACATTTTCTTGATTATTCTTGGTCCTTTGCATTTCTGTATGAATTTTATTAACAGTTTGCCAATTTTTAATCTCTCTCTGTCTCTGTCTCTCACTCACTGTCTCTCATACAGACACACACACATGCATACACACCTAACTGTTGGGATTTCAAAATTTCTCATTTTAATTATGACAAAAATACAGAAAATTGCACCAGTTATAAGTATATAGCTTGATGAATTTCCACAGAGTTAACACATCCATATAAATAGCCCGGAGATCAAGAAACAGTACTATAACACTACTCCAGGGCACCTTTCAAATAATCCACCCAAAGGATACACTTTATCTGACATTTTTTAACTGTATGTTTGTGAGTTTCATTCATATGTTGAAAATAGTTACCATTATGTTTATTCTCACTGCTGTATAATATTCCATTGCATGAATATAACATTTATTATCCATCCTGTTTTTGATAGGAATTTGGGTGTTTCCCGTTTGGGGTTACTATGAATTTGCTGTGAACATTCTTGCAGTCCCTTAGGGAAGACACGGAAGCATTTTTACTTGGATATATATCTAGGAGTGGAACTGTAAAGTCTTAGGTTTCTGTATGTTCAGTTATAGTAGACACCGCAAACGTCATCTAAAATTATTGTACTATTTTACGCTCCTAATAGCAGTCAGTGTATGTGTTGTTCTGATTGGTAACATGTGGTATTTTCTTTTTCATTTTTGCCTTTCTGATAGGTAAATAGTGATATTGCATTGTGGTTAAACTTCAATTGTGGTAAAATACACATAACAAAACTTACCATCTTAACCATTTTAAAGTGTACAGATCAGTGGAATGAATTCTATTCACACTATTGTGCTACCATTACCATCGTCCACATATAAAACTCTTTTCATCTTCTTAAACTGAAACTCTGTACCCATTAAACAATAATTCACTTCCTCCTCCCTCCAGGCCTGGTACCTCCATTCTATTTACTATCTCTATGATTTTAACTATTCTAAGTATCTCATATAAGTGGAATCATACAATATTTGTCTTTTAGTGATTGACTTATTTCACTAAGCATAATGTCCTCAAGGTTTATCCATGTCTTAGCATGTGCCAGAATTTTCTTTTTTAAGGTTAAATAACATTCCATTGTACGTATCTACCACCACTTGTTTATCCATCTGTCATGGACACTTGGGTCACTTCTACCTTTTGGCTATCGGAAGTAATGCTGCTATGAACATGGGTGTCCATATCTGTTTGAGTTCTTGCTTTCACTTCTTTTGTTTATATACCCAGAAATGAAACTTCTGGATCATATGGCAATCATATTTTTAATTTTTTGAGGAACCACCTTACTATTTTCCATATTGTACCATTTTACATTCCCACCAAGAGTGCACAAGGATTCCAGTTTCTCCACATCCTTACCAACACTTATTATTATTATTTTTTATAATAGCGATCCTAATGGGTATAAGACGGTGCAAAAGATAATTTGTTTTTTCCTGGTGACTAATGCAGTTGAACATCTTCTCCTGTAGTTATTGGCCTGTAATCTCTTTTGCAGATTTTCCATTCAAGCCTTTGCCCACTTTTCTTAAAAGTTGTCCCCCTTTTTCTATTGTCCTGTAGTTTATTTACATATCTTGAATGAGTACTGAATTAGTCTGTTCTCACATTGCTATAAAGAACTACCTGAGACTGAGTAATTCATAAAGAAGAGGTTTAATTGACTCACAGTTCCACAGTCTGTACAGGAGGCATGGCTGGGGAGGCCTCAGGAAATTTACAATTATGGCAGAACGTGAAGGAGAAGCAGGCACAGTCTTCACATGGCGGAGCAGGAGGGAGGGTGAGCGAAGAGGGAAGTGGCACACACTTTCAAACAACCAGATCTCATGAGAACTCTATCACAAGAAAAGCAAGGCAGGGAGTCCACCCCATGATTCAGTCACCTTCCACAAGGCCCCACCCCTGACATGTGAGGATTACAATTCAACATGAGATTTGGGTGGGGACACAGAGCCAAATCATATCAAGTACTTTGTCAGATGAATGTGCTGCAAATATCTTCTCTCATTCTGTGGGCTGCTTTTTCTAGTGGAAGGGGGAATCAGTGGCTTATGCTGTCTCTATGATTTTGAAAATCAAACTTCAGTTCTACCCATTCCTTAAGGTCTCACAGTACTTGGGTCTTTTCTATGAAACATTGTTTTATTAGTTTCCTATAACTCCAGCCTCCATTAATTTTCACCGTCTCTGCCCTTCTAGAGTGTTTACCATCTGATTTTGTGATCTAATGGTAATATAATTAGTTCATATCCTTGTTTGCCTCTCACATACTCTACAGCCAGACCACATTGCTTACGTGCTTTTGCATGCATTACTTTCCTGCCTGACTTTAAATCAGAGGGCAAGGATTTTTTTTAACAAATATTATCCTTAATACATACCAACAAGTACAGCTGTAGCAAGAGCTACAATACTTGTTATATGTAACAAGAGCTACAATACTTGTTATATGTAATACTTGTTATATGTAACAAGAGCTACAATACTTGTTATATGTAATACTTGGTATATGTAACAAGAGCGAGAGCTCAGTACTTGTTATATGATTTGAAAAATGTTAATATTACCAGGAATAGCTACTATCCACTAAAAGAACTGATAGTAAATAAATCGTTCCAATTAAATATTTTGTTCAAGAGGTCTTTAAAACAGAGCCACATAAGTCATCAAGTGAGTCTAACCTCTACAACATAAAGAAATCGTATTGAAACTGTTTCACTTTAACCTCCCTGGATTCTATTTGGAATTTCAGTTATTAACAGTCCTGCATACCACCTTCATCATCTACTTCATCTTGTTACTCACTTACTTCTAAAAATACTTACTTTTGACCTCAGGTTGGTAAAATTAGCCTACTCTCATGTTTGTTTATGCTTTTGTTCTGCTGCTGGTCTCTTTGGTAAATGTACATCTATTCGTATTATGAGTTTGGATTAGCCTGAAATGGTAAAGTGGGATAAGGCGTCAACATGATCTTTGACAGTCTTATTATGTGCATAATTAGCTACCTAATATAAATTTCTCAATAAGAATGGGGGTGCTGTAGGCGGTGGTGGCGAAGTTTACATTCTTTGAAAATCAAATGATTTAGACATCTATATATTTGACATTCACTTTTAAAATGCTTGTAAATGGAACACAGCCATTGCTCAATTTACACTTTCCTTTTAGTTCTCTATCTGTATGTTTGTGAACCCAGAAAGAATTTTTCCCCGAAGTGATATCTGAGTTTCACTGGGTAAAAACAAAAGATTTTAAAAGCCTCATTTAATACTTTTTTGGGGGAGATAGCTACTTAATTAAATTTTATTATTTGTCCTCTGGGACTGAGATGAAGAAAAATTAGACATGTAATCTCTTTCGGGGCTGTTTTGATGGATTGCCTGCATTTCTCTCACATATCAGATAACAAGACGGCCAGTGTTTTTATAGGCTTTGTGCCTTTACCCTTGGAATTCTACAAAAAACATCTCTCAAGTTCATGTGTAACTTGGAATGAAATGCTCCACATGTGCTTCCAGAATTCTCTTTTCTGCATCAAATCAGAAAAAATGACTCATGACTCATAAGGAATTTTCTATCAGCTAATGTGATATTTAGGGAGGTACACGAAATCCTTGAAGCCTCTAGGGCACTATTTAATGTATTATTGCAAAAAAAAAAATCAATAGAGCAATTTTCTATGATATGGCTAATTCAGTCATTATTACAATAGGGATGCAATAGATGTAAAGCATTTCCTCAAGAGCTTAACTCATTATGGAAAAGCAAAACTGGATAAATTAGAATGCTTAGAGACCTGAGGTGGGATAGCAAAATGGATATTCTGGTTAGAGCAGGGTCTGGTTGCACTTAACAGAGGCTGATTACAGTACTTTAACCAAGTAAAGAGTTTGTTTACCCAATGTAACAAGAGTCTGGGGGTAGGAAATGCATGGATAGTGAAGGCCCTTGAGAGAACAGGCCCCTTTCCCCTCCTGCTGCACAATGCTCAGCACTTAGGAATGACTGCTCCACTTTACACTGAATCACAATCTGGACAAGAGAAAAGACAGGTTAAAAGTAGAAAGCTTATGCCAGCTGAGCAGTCCTTTATAGAAAGATACAGGTATCAACAAAAAAATAACTGTCCATGAAGTAGCTTTTGATCTAGTTTACTGGCCAATGGACTAGATGATCACCCTAGCTGGAAGGGTATTTACAGAGGTATTTTAAATTATTTACTATTATCTCAAGCAAATTCAAGATTCTGTTAGCAAGGAAGAAGAGTACACACTGGATAGGGAAATCAGCAATGTCTATCACATTTGATTAACCAAATTAAGTGCCACACTTCATATTTTAAATCTTGTCATCAGACATTTAAAAGAATGTATTTCATCCATGTCCACACAATTCAAAGTTCACCACCACACAGATCATAAAGAAGTTTTCTTTTGGTTACTGTTTCTCAAGTTACCTGATATTTCAATAAGAAATGATAACTTATGATACAGC
Source organism: Theropithecus gelada (assembly GCF_003255815.1). NCBI lineage: Eukaryota > Metazoa > Chordata > Mammalia > Primates > Cercopithecidae > Theropithecus > Theropithecus gelada. The sequence continues at coordinate 142,273,214 of NC_037669.1, forward strand.
CACTTGATGGACTACTGCATAGTCATTAACAATGAAAAATACGTAGCAAAAGATTTGCACAAGCATTTCACAAAAAAGTACCTAAATGACTAACAACATGAAAAAGACGCTCACCTTTGTCATTGGAAATATGCAAATTAAAGCCATAATTAAATACCATAATACACCTAGCAAAATGTTTAAAATTAAAAAGACACAGAATATCAAGTGTTGGTGCATATGTGGAGCAACTGAAATCCTCATACAGAAAGTATTAGAAAAATCTTCAAAATACCCTTTTCCCGTCAAATAAAGAGAAACAAATCTTCAGCAGAAAGCAGAGCTGAAGTCTGTATGTAACCAGGAAAAATGGGGCTAGTCTGAGTGCAGATGCTAGTGGCAGCTGTGTGAGGAGCTGAATCAGATACTCCTGTATTTAGGGGGCACCACAGAAAGGGTTAAAGTGCCCCCAGGTTGCTAGCACCCCGGACCTATAGTAGAAGCAGATACAAACTGTTTTTGAAAAAAAGTATCCACACTTTTTAGGCCATTAAATTTCCCACATATTAAGATCAATGAAATATCATTCACAGTCTTTAAGATCACCAAGCATACAAGGAGGCAAGCCACTATGGGTGAGATAGATTAAAAACAACACACAACTTGTTTATATATTGGAATGGTTTCATTGGGCAAAAACAAAAGATTTTAAAAGCCTCATTTAATACTGAGTACTGAGATACAGAGTACAGAATAAGTAGGTAAGAAACGTTTAAAGAAATGAAGCATGGAACCACAAAGATGGGGAAGGAATGCCAGAGTATCAGGAATAACTGGGAAGATATGCGTAACAATAAAATGGAACTTCTAAAATGAGAAATAGACTTTTAAAAATTAAAAAAGTCTCAATGTATGGGGTTTAACAACAGATGAAACATACTTGAACAGTGATCTGGAATACACAGCTGAGGAAATTACCCAGAATAGAGCACAGAGAGTAGTAAGAAGATGAAAAAGATGAAAGAAGCTAAGAGATACAGAGAACAGAAGAGGAAACAGAAACATATGTATTCTGAACTCTAAGACAGTAAAGAGAACTGAGAAAAAGGAATTGAAGAGACAGTGACTGAGAATTTCACAGAAGTGATATAAATCTATTTTCCTAAGTAGAATAAAATAAACCCAAAAGTAGACACATCATAGTGAAACTGTAGAAGAGCAAACACAAAAAGTTTCCAAACTAGCCAGAGGAAAAGAGACAAATCATCCATATGATACAACAGCAATGACAAAAACCAAAATGAAATCGAATAACACCTTCCAAGTGTCCATTTTGCATTGTAGATCAAACCCATTGTTAGAGGATGAAAGTGATATAAATACATTTTCAGATAAAGTTTCTCACCAAGGACCTCTATTAAAGGAACTTCTAAAAGATGTACTTTAGAAATAAAGAAAAATGATCATAGAATGATCTGAGATATGAAAAGGAATAGTAAAATACAAACATGTAAGTACATATATATACACACATACATAAACAAACATCTGTGTAAGATAGTCTGGAGAGAGGTGCCCAGATTTAAAACATTCTAAGGTTTTTGGATTGTCTAGGGGTAGTGTTTAAGATATTTAACTTAAAACTTTATTGTATTAAATACGCAAGGCAAAAATTTAAGGGTAACACTAAGAGAATAGAAATTGTTAGCATAAATTTGAAAAAAATATGGAAGAATAAGACACACATGCCCCAACTATTTTTCAAAAGCAAGGAAGAAAAAAGCATAGAAAAAAAAAGAGACTAATAAAATTAGTTCAAACAAGTCCACATATATGTTAATAATTACAACGAATGTAAATGGAATAAACTTGCCAATTAAAGGTTATACTGCCATATTGGATTAAAAAACAAAATCCAGCTGTGTGAAGTTTATGAGACACAAAAAGGCAGAGAACAGTTGAAAGAGAGGTGGTGGAGAGAAAAGTTATATAAGGTAAACACCAATAAAAAGAGAGCTGGGATGTTTAATATTTGACAAAAATTTTAAGACAAAAAGCAGTACTGGTGATAAAGAGGGTAACTACTAAATAACAAAGAATAAATCCATCAGAAAGGAAAAATATAACAATTTAAATGTCCATTTTCCTAATAGCCTCAAAATATAAAAAGCAAAAATTCACAGAATTTCAGGGTAAAATGGCCAAATGCGGAATTATAAGTCCTCCTTGTTCTTTACTGTAAAACTCATAAAAGAGTGAATACATTCAAAAGATATTTGTATTAGCTTGTGGGATTAAGGATTTTTCTCCATTTTCTAAACTTTATTGCTGTCATACTGCTTTTATAATTAATATACTTTTTTTCAGAAATGAAGTATACAGGTGAAATCTTTAGATAACAGAGGGTTAATTATGGTTTTACTAAATTTGGGGGTAATTACAGTCTGTAGTTTTAGATCCTGTCCCCAGTGATTATCAGGTTGTGTACATTTTAAAGATAATTTCTTGTTTGAGTTTTGCTAAAATTTCAAATGACTTTTACATGGACTCAAGTGGTTCAGACACCACTGGACTCACACATTAAAGAATGTGGTTTACTACACAGTTTCTGCTTTACTCAATAAGAATAAAATACTTCTAGAAAGAATGCATAATAATGCACTCCAAACTTGAATATGCTACTGATTGTTAATGGCTACATTATTCTGGATATTTGTATCAACAACATAGCGACAACTTTTCTAGACTTCTGCCCAGATATTACAATTATTATCCTAGCCATTAGTTACTCTCAGAAAAGTAGAGAAAGATGCAAATGGAAAATAAAGCAGCATTCAAGGAAGCTGGCTCTAAAGAAAACAAGCACAGGTGGCAGGGCATGGTGGCTCATGCCTGTAATCCCAGCACTTTGGGAGGCTGAGGCAGGCGAATCACGAGGTCAGGAGTTCGAGACCAGCCTGGCCAACATGGTGAAACCCCATCTCTACCAAAAATGCAAAAAATTAGCTGGGTGTAGTGGCAAGCGTCTGTAATCCCAGCTACTTGGAGGCTGAGGCAGGAGAATCGCTTACATCCAGGAGGCGGAGGTTGCAGTCACGCCACTGCACTCCAGCCCTGGCAACGGAGTCTCATCTCAGAAAACCAACCAACCAACCAACAAAAAGGTTACTTTATCACAGTATTGAAAACGGAGACAGCAAATGGAGTCTCTTTGAATATATAACCTAAAAACTGAAACTGTAAAATTTAATCTATTATACAGAATTTTCAGTTGTTTAAATTTTACTGTTTGCAATTCTAGAAAAAAACATCATGTTGGAAAAGCAGTAATTTAAAATGAATTATATTTTGAAAAATATAGAAAAATGACAGGAATTCTAAATTTTGTGAATATTTTACCCAAGAAATGTGTTTTAGAATCTTTTGAGATTTGCATTCGAAAATATTGTTGGTCCAATTCTTTAACTGTTTAAAGCCAACAATAAAAGAATAGGAAAAGAATGTAGTTACTTCCAACTCTGGGCTATAACAATAAGATAATAACGTCTAGAAATTACACTTTAAAACCTTCAGAGTAAATTAATAAAAATTCAACATACTTCAAGTTATCATCACTTTATTTTTTCTATCATTACCTTTTTGTTTACTGTTTCAATTTATTGAATTATAAATACAATGAAGAGTACAATAATAAATGTACATACAGCTTTATGAATTCTCACAGTGAGCCTGTGTTACAAGTAATCTATTATTAACTTTTAAGATGATACAGTGCTATGATCGAAGGACTAAAATGATCAACATCACCATAAAAGGCAGTTATAAACAAGAACAATTAAGTGTAATTAAATCAGGTGGGAGGCACACTTAGAGAAATGAAACAATTTTTGGCTCACATTTTACACCACACAGGTATTCTGTATCTTTAGAACATGAGAAAATACATATTCTCAGTCTGATAGGTCTCCGACTTGGGGGTTCTTTTACTGTACTTTTTTCTCTCTAGTAGCCGAACATTTTAAAGGAATCAGCAGAAAAAACATCAAACTTCAGAACCAATTAGACTTTTAAAAGCAACGTTCTTGCCCTTTCCAGAGATACATGCCTTAATCCTCCTACAAATCATGACCTTACACGATAACTTTAAGGGTGAACATCAACTTATCTACATTTTGGCGCTTGCTTTCCCTAAGTGGCAGATGGTTTCTATTAACCTAAAATTGAAGTCCTTGTTGGGGGACCCCTAATTCCATGTCTAGTCCTAGTGCCCAGAGGCTACAAGACGATACGAATAGCTTCTCAGGCACTCCACCCACCATTTACCTTGTTAATGCAAATCTCGCCCAGACCTGGGTCCCGAAATTATTTTACCCTGCAGAACAGAAATGTTATGGTGTTCATTCAGTGAACTCGTCCCTAGTTTTTAATCTTTGTATTTTCTGCGTTTACTTCGAGCCACCAGTAACTTTCCCAGTTACCAAGAAACAGTGTAACACAGGTCGCTATTTGTTTTGTTCGGAATTTACGAGCCATTTAAGCACACACGTGATTAGCAACACTAAGGGGGCTCTTCCAGGCAAAGAATCCACAGAATGAGAGGCCCTTGGTACCCAAATGAAGCAACAATGAAAGATCGGCGAAGCTCAGCAAGGTGCCTGAGCGCCACGGACGCCTGCTCTGATTTCAGGTTGCCGGCGCGCGCCCGCGGGTCTGCCTTTATGGGCGAGGCGCAAAAGGGCTCCAGGAAAGAGGGTGCCCTTAGGGGCTCGGAGATTAACGTGGGCGACCCTGCCACCAGCCGCCCCCACCACAAAGAAGAGGAAACGCTCCGCATCCCGTCACCAGGGCAACTCTGCAACCCGACACCAAGGCTCAAGATTCCGCATCCCGGGCAGCGGACACAGAAGAAAAGCACATCGCGGCCCGGCCGCGGGGCTCCAAGGCGTCCCTGCGGCTGCTGTTCCTAGGGTGCCGAGAGCGACGCGGGGGCCACCCCTCTCCGCCGGCCCAGGGTCCGAAGATCGGCCATCCGCCGCAACGCCACCGCGCCCGGCCGGCGCCTGCCGCACGTGGCGGCCGTGATTGTCCCGGGGCGGTATCCCTCCGCGCCCCCGCCTCAGTCTCCCCCCGCCCTTCCCGGGACCCTCCGTGCCAGGGCGCCGCGGAAGGATCGCACGCACGCGCGCGCGCACGCCCCGCCGTATCCGCGGAGAACGGAGGGCGCTGCGGTAAGGAGCAGCCGCCGCCACCACCACCACCGGCACAGCCGCTCCGCAGCCTCCCGCCGCTGGTTAGTCAGCCCCGCGGCTGCGGGCGGCCGGGTGGCCGGGCGCGCTCTGAGGTTCGTCCCTCATCGCTGAACCCGCGTCCTCCCTCCGCGGCTCCTCGGGGAGGGGGGCGGTCGGTGCCTGCGCAGAGCCGCCTCCTCCCCGCCCCCGCCCCGCCTTCCCCCGCGCCGCCGCCGCCGCCGCCCGCTACCGCCGCCGCCGCCGCCGCCGCCGCGCCTGCTGCTCCTCGCCGTCCGCGCTGCAGTGCGAAGGGCTCGAAGATGGCCGGTTGGCAGAGCTACGTGGATAACCTGATGTGCGATGGCTGCTGCCAGGAGGCCGCCATTGTCGGCTACTGCGACGCCAAATACGTCTGGGCAGCCACGGCCGGGGGCGTCTTTCAGAGCATTACGGTGAGGACCAGTGGCGGCCGGGACCCTGGTCCCTGCACCGGAGTGGGGTTGGCGGGCCGCGGGGGCGCCGCAGCGCGGGGCCGGAACACCGAGGGCCGAGCCCGCAGGTGTGCTAGGCAGCGGGCGCCGAGGATGCGGCTGCCGGGCAGGCTGGGAGGCCGAGGCCCGGGGACGCCCCCTCACCCGGGGCTGCGCTGACAAGCGGGGGCGGCGGCCAGACTCCTCGCTGGCCCTCGCCTGGCGTCCCCGGCGTTCCCAGCGTGGGTCCAGGTGCCCGGGTTGGGGGAGGGGGCACGCACCGGCCAGGGCAAGGGGAGGGGTTCCTTTTTTCCTCCTAGTGCAGTTCCCCTAGGTTCTCTTGAAGCCCTGAGGTTTGCTATGCACGTCCTGGGGTGGAAGCGGGGGTCGGGGATCCGGGCCGGGGAGCGCGGGCCCCGGGTAGAGGTCCCCAGGCTTCTTGGCCGCCTCTTGCTCGGCGGACAGCGAGCCGCCCGCGCCTCCGGCTGTGGGAGGCGGTGGCCCCGACCCGGCCCCCGGGATTCTCGAAGCGACTTTGCGTAGGTTTGCCGATGTCCAGGCCTCTGGGGCTTGCGAGAGATGTGCGCCGACCGCGTAGGTGGATTCGTGAATCTCGACTTCAGCTGTAGCTCTATAGGTTGTTTTTTTTTTTTTTTTTTTTTTTTTAAATTCTCCAAGATGGCGAACTGCCATTGATTTCTCTCCTTCTCATATGGAGATTCATCGATATACGGTTATCCCCAGTTACGCAACATAGCTCAAAAAAGGGGTGCTTTTCGGGGGCTTTCAATTATCTGCGAAGACCAGGAGCACACTTCACTTCTCCAAGTCCCTCCCTCTTTAGTGGTGGCAGTAAAGGAACTAATGCAGTTTTATGCTTCACATTGCCTGATTTTCTTGAGACTTGATGGTTTTGAGTTGGTTGCAGTATGTTTGGAAATATTTGCAAGTAAGCCTCCAGCTTATTGTTTTGCCTGTTTCTGCCCAAGGCTGTTTCTAAAATTATGATAATTGTATTAAATACGAGACCATTCCTTTAATTTCTTAGCACCACGCTCCCTTCCCATTAAACACCAAAATTCAGGTCCCCTATTATGGGTGCTAATTATTCTTTTGCCACTTAACGTGGTTTAAAGTCTGACTTTAGAACTCAGTCCTTGATGCTAGTACTTTAAGGTCTCGTATACCCGCAGTGGACTACAATTCTTGTAGGGAATTGGCATCTGGTCATCAACTTTTTTCCTGCAGTCCTCTTGTCTTTGTGTGTGAGTTCCCGCTGTCTGACTAGGAAGATTGCGGGAGTGTGCTTGGAAATGGCTGGGGCCTGCTATGACTCTGCAGTTCTGATGGGGGCGACGCCTTCCTTCTTATTCATGGAATGTTAGAATGCACGTTTTCTCCTTTCCGGTTCTGGTGGCTACCTCAGTTTCTTTCCCAATCTCCCTCCATTTTCTCTGTTCTACTATTGCCTACCGCAGTGCTGTAGACAGAATCCACTTTGCGTTTGCCCGGAAAGAAAACTGATTACTGAGATGGGAGGGGAAGGGAGGTTGGAAAGAAACAGGAGTCGTGGCTAGAAAAATAGGAGGGAAATATGAATTTGGAAAAGCACTGATGTTCAGGGATTGAAGTCCATATTATCAGGTATATTTCTAGTTATTCCAAGCAGAGAAGTGAACAAATCAAAGAACAGGCTTTATTTTGGGAGACTTTGAAGCAACTTTAAATGTGATGAAACATGATTTACTGTAATGGGACTGAATATGATAGACCAGCTGTGTTCAAAGAGTTGATAGCTGAATTTTTACCATTACGTGAACACTTTCAGGCACCAGCTGACTTAATACAGTTTATAAATAACTCTTTAAGTTTGCACTTTGTCTAGTGTCAACTATCAATTATTTAGAGTTTCTTTATATAGACTGGTCTTGGTTAAGAGACGACACCGTTAACTGAAATCAAATCAACTGATGTAAAAGATGTGATTATATAGAATTAAGTAATTATTAAGAAAAGACCGAATCTTGGTTTTACGTTAGTGAAATGTGGCTGTCTGGCATAGCACACAGCCTTTCCTGTTAACATCAAGCCCTAAAAGGAATTAACTACAACTTCATGTGTTTTGTTTTTTTTTTTTTTTCTTTCTGGTGGGGGGCAGCCAATAGAAATAGATATGATTGTAGGAAAAGACCGGGAAGGTTTCTTTACCAACGGTTTGACTCTTGGCGCGAAGAAATGCTCAGTGATCAGAGATAGTCTATACGTCGATGGTGACTGCACAATGGACATCCGGACAAAGAGTCAAGGTGGGGAGCCAACATACAATGTTGCTGTCGGCAGAGCTGGTAGAGGTAAGTAAGGCATTCTTTTGGTTAAAAGTTGCATGCCACATTACAACTTATTAAGCAGTTTCTTTTAACATTTTGAATAAAAGTTAGTCCATAATGGCTATTAAGGTGGTTTTTGTGAACTGCCCAGCACTATGGAGAAGCACTGCTTTAGTTTTACCTACTCTACAGCATCTACAACCTGCCCTTTTAGATCCTGATTTTGTTCTAAGGTAGAATATTCGTATCAACTCACTTTCAGCTTTATTAAACTATAAAGTCTCCTAAACTGCTTGGCATGTCAAATGATAATCCTGTGGTGTTTCAGATTGTTAAATTGTTGGAATCACTTGGTTATTTTAGTCCTTTGCAGTTTGTGTTTGACCTTTGGATCTCTTTTCTTTTTTTTCTTGCTTGTATTCTAACCATTTCACTATTCAGCATAAAGAAGTAAAAATTAACATCAGTTCATTTTTCAGTTAGGAACTTTGCTGGGGAAAAGATAATTAGATGAGGATTTTGGAGTAAGTTGTCCATTCACTGAAATATTTTCAAAAATTGTGTGTCTGAGACTTAGATTTGAAAAGTAGGAAATTACATTTCATTTGTATACTTGGTCCAAAAATTCAGGTGTCTCCAGACTGTTGTCAGCATTATAGAAACTCTTAATTGTACTAAGTCTCCCTACTTTTTCAAAATAAACTTTTGAAATTGAGGTTTATTATGACATCTGATTGATTTACAAATACATTTAAATGGGTTAACGCATACGAATATTTTGTAAATATAGAGTGCTTCTGTAGCCTCACATAGCTGACTTGGCACATCTAATTTTAATAACAGCTCTACCATGTGAGGGGACTTGAAGCTGCCCTGAGTTGTAATTTAATGCTGTGGCTCTACCAGCTCCCTGTGATTATCCTAAAAGTTACTCGTAATTCTGGTGTGAGTTGATGTTTTAAGTATTTATAAGAAAATTAGATGACTTTGAAATAGTGACAAATCTCTTTAAACCTTAGCTGCACTATATGCTAAAAAGAAACGTCAAGCACAAGACAAAAAAAAAAACAGAATATTTTTATACTCTACAGCACTACTGACATCTAGTGGTAGTGAATATAAAATTTGACATATACATATATTTTGGGTTATAGACCTTTGAATTGTATTATACAAGAGCGATTAGAAATCGTAAACCTATTTTTTTAGACGCAATTAGAAACAAGGCTAGTACGGTGAAGTTATCAGTAAGCAAACACCTTAAATAATTTAATTTGGCCTTTTCTGAATGATACTGAGTATGCTACTTAAAATTTGATCTTCATTTTCCTTTGGAAATAAGAGATACATTTAGCCTCACTGGTAAAACGTAATAGTTTAAACTTGTCAAGCATGTTAAAATTTGGGGAGAGTTTGTAAGTAAATAACTCCCTGAGTTTATTAAGTTTATATGTTTGGGGCAAGTAATAACATGTACTTGACATAAGCCAGAATTTTTTTGCCCTAAAATAGAAGACAAATGATCACCTTTTTTTTTTTTTCCTGTAGTTAGTGTAAAGATAGTTGTATAGAACTTTTGCTTGCATTGATTGGGCTTCCAAGATGCATTCAAGTTTACTATTTTCTGTTTAGTATATTACTAGTTTGAAAGTTCTTTTTGGAAACCTACTTGATTTCAGTGCTTGGCAGTTCATGGAAAACTAACTTAATGTTAACTTATTAATCGGGGTTCTGTCTGCTAAAACTTATGTGACTTTCTTGATTAACACTTCTTTTGAAACACTTTTCTTCTTTCTCTTTCAGTCTTGGTCTTTGTAATGGGAAAAGAAGGGGTCCATGGAGGCGGATTGAATAAGAAGGCATACTCAATGGCAAAATACTTGAGAGACTCTGGGTTCTAGCTGCTAGGCAGACTGTTAAGTATTAGGGGAAAATTGCTCTTAAACTTTCCTAGCTGTAAGCTTAAGTCTTAATTCTGGAAATTTTATTAGCAATGCAGGGTGATGGGGTATGAACCTGTGTCTCCTTTGTATCCCTCTGTTGGTGGGGAAAGGTGTCTTTCTTTCTGCCCTCCCCCCCCAAATAATTCTGTTCACTTTTGTTTTGTTTCCTTGTGTACTCCAGCATTGGTTATAGTCATGGGAAAGGAAGGTGTCCACGGAGGCACACTTAACAAGAAAGCATATGAACTCGCTTTATACCTGAGGAGGTCTGATGTGTAAGCAGCCTCTCCCCATCTACCTAGCAACTGTCTTCATCAACAACCCTAATTATGGTCACAATGCTACCAAACTATAGATGGTAGCTAATTTTTCTTTACCTATTTTCTAATGTCATGATTCCTGTTTGCCCAATGGATCATTTGTATGTTAACCACTGTATGTAACCAACCCTTATCTGGCAACATAATTGCAGCACAATAATGATTTGCATGATACCTTGAAATTGGGGGGAGGGGGCATGCCAAGTTGGGCATCACTTTGTCTTAGCAATTAATGGGATATTGATTACTAAAATAAGTTAATATTAAGCAAGGTGCCGGTTGTACAATCTCTGATCAATGTCTTTTCAGCACTTTGAGCATTTACTTGGCTCATTTAGTCTTCCTTTTGTAGCGCATGGTTGGGAGGAAAAAGTGCATGCATCTTTCCTTCACTCTTCTCTTTTTCCCGCCCCACCTCCCTTCGCACATAGGCATTTGGTTTGCTTCCATCTTTTTTTATGCAGTGCCTGTTTTTTTTAACCAATTAATATCCCTTTTGTTGATGAGCTATTGAGAGCTGCAGTAGTTTGCTTTTAGTATTGTTGTTGCACTTGAGACAAACCTTTATTCATAGTGTCTACAGGACATATGAAGAGTGCAATGGCAAAACAAGAGCAAAAAGCACTTCCTCCCATGACCTTACAGTAACCATACTGATTGACTCCCCAGGGACATTCCATCATTGCAATAGCTCACATTTTTATTCCTGTCTTTTTCTTTGCACACCAGCTCTACTCTTTAGTAAAATTGTAAAAGGCTGCCATTATGGACATTAGGTATCCCAACATAACCATCTGGAGTGTGTCCAGTTTGTTCTTCATAGGACCAATTTTTATTTGCAGCTTGAGTTTTTATATGAAGTTGCATTATTGTGGACTTGGCTGTCTTGTGATGAATTTTTTTCATATGTATTCTGTGCCATACTATTGTTAAAATGAACCGTTGCTATTGTGAGATGGATTTTAACCGACCTATTAAGGGTTTCTTTCGAATGGCACTACTTTAGGGACATTCTAGTATTTGCTTCTATTGTTTGGGCCTTGTGGATAATGTACAGATTTAAAAACAAATCTTGTTGCTGATTTGTCCATTTCTTTCCCTGCACTTTGTTACATCTGGGATACAGTCTAACTCATCTGATTTAATATGCATTTAAAAAAATGCCATAACTATTAAACACCTTGTTTACAGACAGATGAAATAAATTTATTCCAACCAAATACTCTAGGCTCCTGTTGTTTATATAAATTGTTGCCTTACTGTTAAAAGCTGATTTTTGACAAAGTGGGAATACACAGAATAGGCCAAAGTCTGCTGCAAGCATAAAATTTTTTTTTTTTTTTTTGAGACGGAGTCTCACTCTGTCGCCCAGGCTGGAATGCAGTGGCACAATTTCGGCTCACTGCAAGCTCCGTCTCCCGGGTTCATGCCATTCTCCTGCCTCAGCCTCCCGAGTAGCTGGGACTAGAGGCCACACCGCCACGCCGGCTAATTTTTTGTATTTTTAGTAGAGACGGGGTTTCACCATGTTAGCCAGGATGGTCTCGAATCCTGACCTCGTGATCTGCCTGCCTCAGCCTCCCAAAGGGCTGGGATTACAGGCGTGAGCCACTGCGCCCGGCCGCAAGCATAAAACTTTAACATTCAGGTGATGGCCTACTTCAAGTAATATTACAGATAAAATTAGTGCCTGGGAATTTCTTTTTAATGGGCTTTGATCTGTTACACATAGTTTTGAGTCATTTCAGGCTCATCTTCAGGCGTATGTGAGAAGCAACTGACATCTTCTAGAAAATGAGTATTTTCCTTTTCTTGCTGGTTTCTAGATGTGAAATCTAATAAACAGCAAAGGGAGTACCAAGAAGGGTTTCTGCACTATTGTGGATTTTTCTGTGTTGAAATGTCATATGACTTTAGATTTGGAGGCTGTGTTGGCAGGCTGAAGTCAGCCAACTGGGGCCCTCCTACATAAGAGCAGAAGACATTCCTTAGGCAGCATATAAGGTAATTGGGATGCTTTTGCACTTTTTGGCTTTGTAGTGACATGTTGACCATGGCTATGTAATAGATTTAATCCCAGAGGCCATAAAATCCCTGATATGTATTGAAGTTTGGTAAATATGTAAATTTAGGGCTATTTAGATAAATCATTATTACCAACAACTCAAGCAGATGCTTAGAGCCAGGGGTGCTCAAAAGTTAGTGGGTTTCAGTAAAACTGGGGAGCTGGTTATAAGGCAGATTATGGACTCTGGGGTTCCATCCTGGAGATGGAGAGTCCATAAGCCCAGGAATCCCTTTTCAGAAACAATCACTGGGTCAGTCTGATTCATTTTAAGTAGTGTTTATGCTACCTTTTGAGAAACAATGGGTTAGGGAATAGGAATTAATCTGCCTTATACTATGCATAATGAAAGTTTTCTTTGGTTGTCAGGCATTGGTTGTGAATATGGTTGTACATACACAGGGATGTAAAAGTATGGAAGATAAAGGAACTGGGGCTATTGTGGTAGTTGGACATAACCTAGAAATTGTAAAACTATAATAAAAACCTGGTATCAGTTTCTTGACCTGTTAAGGCCAAAAGATTGGGCAAATGAAAATTTGGTGGTTGTGATGATTTGAGATTTTACAATAATATACATTCACACTTCACTTGTAAAGAACTATTAGGGTAACCAATTATAGAAAGCAGTGACCAAAATTCTGAAACTGTTAATGAATTAATCTGTAAGTAGGTGAGGGGGCAGTGTGTATGTGTGTGTGTTCAGAGAGGAGGTTGGGGGTAGAAGGTGGTAAAGGGTGACTGTATCACTAAAATAGTATATAATGAAACTATTCATTGGCCCTCCACCCACAATTTCATTAGAAAAATACTTAGGGAAATATATACAGGTATACTTTGCTTTGTACTTAGTTCTAGGAATTTCGCATATGGAAATGAAGCTATACAAATTTGTATACCAGAATGTCCATCACACTGCATTACTTAAGCCATCCAAACTTGGAAAACATCTACAAGGTTCAGCTTTTTAAGGGGTATGGTTTGAATAAATGATTTTAAGTCCATAGGACAAAATAGTCATTGAAGAATGACATGAGAATGCTTACCAATGAATGTTAATGAGAGTATAAACATGTTACATGACAGTGCACATACATACAGTATTAATATACATGTATTTTACATATGTATTTCTGAAGGCAGTATAGTTTCCAGGTGACTATATTTTGATTTCTAGTGTTTTAATGTTACTTTTGTAATCAAGAAAATTTTAAATGTTTTTTAAATAGAAATTGGATTTTAATTGCACCTACTGTCCTATTCAAAAAGCTATACCATGAAATTACAGAACATTTCAAGTGAACATTAACAGAACCTAGTAACAGTCCTAGCCAGTGCTGCTAAATAAGACACTTCGTAGATTTTTTTTTTACATAAAATTAAAGTAATTTGGAATTTCAAAAAAAAAATTTTTTTTTTCCATAAAAACTCCTAACATAAAGGAACTAGGTCCTTGTTCTAAACTTTGGATTAAAGACTAAGGGAATATAACATCTAATACATACTTACCCATTACTGTGACTTTTTATTTTTTTCCCTTTTCCTATTTTAAAATACTATTTTAGGTTTGATGTTTTTATTTAATTATTATTTTGAAGACTATTACTTATTGCACATCTGTGCGCCAGATACTGAGCCCAACGTTTTGTCCTCACACCCTCACTTAGGTTAAATGAAAATTATGCAAATGACCAAGCAGGTTTAAAAAGGTTAGGGCCACACAATTATGTCCAGTTCCAAACTTTGCTTAACTACCGTGGTAACCTTTGATGTCCTGTTTCTCAGGCCTGTGGTTCTTTAATTTTTTATAAAAAAGGGGAAGAGGGATGAGGTATCAGATAGCGGATGTTGAATTCAACCGTTTATTTTCCAAAGTAGAAATACCTATTTTTTCCTGATTATGAACATTTTTTAAAAGGCAATTCGGAAAGTGAAATTTTCCCTCGATATACCATAATTTACAACAGGGTACCAAAATGTACACTGTTTATTTTTGGAATAATTTTGGCAGCAGTCTAAACTTTTTGGGAGATTACCTAACTGCATGTGAATGGTCAGTTACTTTGTATAAAATTCTAAGGTGATGTGATTTCTCTGACCTCAATCGTTATCCCTTTATAGGATATATATAAATAAGACTAATATGGTAAGTAAATGGTAGAACAGACATTTACTGGATCTTAAAGTGGAAAACATGTTTATTAACATTCAAACTCCCCTCATACAAGGCCATATAAAAATCCTTAGCATTTTGATTATACATTAGTCTACATTTTCTACATAGTTACAATGATGTATATAATTTAGCTTTTCATAATACAGTGTTTCAATACATCATTAGTTCTGTTAAACATAAGTCACTTACTTTCAAATCCAATACTTGAACAATTTCCTCTGTACATAGTTTAGCAGGGCTAATTAGCATAAGATGCTATTTATTAAGAGGTATATGATCTGAGTATTAACAGTTGCTGAAGTTTGGTATTTTTATGCAGCATTTTCTTTTTGCTTTGATAACACCACAAAACCCTTAAGGACACTGAAAATTAATAAGTAAAGTTCAGAAACATTAGCTGCTGAATCAAATCTCTACATAACACTATAGTAATTAAAACATTAAAAAAAAAAAAGTGTTGAAATCAGCACTAGTATAGACCGCTCCTGTCAGGATAAGACTGCTTTGGAACAGAAAGGGAAAATACAGCTTTGAGTTTCTTTGTGCTGATAGGAGGAGGAAAGGCTGAGTTACCTTGTTGCCTCTCCCTAATGATTGGCAGGTCAGGTAAATGCCAGAACATACTCCAACTCAACAACTCTAGGTAACTTTATGGAGGTGGAAGCTGGGTTAGTTCATGCTAGGTGGCTGTCGCACTGACCTCATGTATAAAACACAAAACATTTAAATACTGTGATCTAAGTCTTAATTGCAAGCTATACTGAGGATTTTTTTTTTTAAATGTTTTGGCTATACTTTAATTCCAAAAGAAGAGCTGAATTGATGCTTGAGTTACAGCACCAGTCTATTATTAGTGAATGAAGTACACTCTTGCAGATAAATACCAGATCAAAAGTCCTGTTTCAGTAATTTGATTAAACTGTAGAATACTAAAAATAAGTTATTTCTACAGAAATCTTTGAAGGGAGCAAAAAATCAAATTACAGTATATTACCTAAACATTTTAAAGGGAAATAAACCATCTTCTGAAAGTCAAACAGTATTTGCTATGTTGTAATCCCGTTCACCATTAGGCTGCAGCTGGACCACGACATCATGTTCATTAATTTCATTTTCTGCATCACTACTGTCGGTATCTTCATTGTCATCTTCCTCATAGTCTGAAGATTCTGTCATGTTCTGATGTGAGCGGGATTCCGACAAAGCCCCAAATGACTGGGCACTGACAGAAGCTAAAGGTCTAAGTAAAGGGGTATGTTCTGTCACTTCATTTTCTTCTTGACTACTATCTGTGTCAGAGTCTGAATCACCTTGAGAAGGAACAACTTTTTGCTTGCACACTGGACAGGTTTTTTTGGTTTTAGTTAGCCAAGGGTCTACACACTTGCAGTGATAAGCTGTTGAAGCAAAATATACATCTTTAGTATGCTGTGGTTGATACTTTTATATTTAATCTCTTGCCATATTCAGTGTTCTGTATGTATCATGTAGGGACGGGAAGAAAGTTTATAAATTTTTTTTTTTTGAGACGGAGTCTGGCTCTGTCGCCCAGGCTGGAGTGCAGTGGTGCGATCTCCGTTCACTGCAAGCTCCGCCTCCCAGGTTCATGCCATTCTCCTGCCTCAGCCTCCCGAGTAGCTGGGACTACAGGTGCCCGCCACCACGCCCAGCTATTTTTTTGTATTTTTAGTAGAGACGGGGTTTCACTGATAGCCAGGATGGTCTTGATCTCCTGACCTTGTGATCCGCCTGCCTCGGCCTCCCAAAGTGCTGGGATTATGGGCGTGAGCCACTGTACCTGGCCTGAAAGTTTATACATTTTTATAAATACACCTCCATCCTTGAATGAGACCACTAATTAGTACAGGGCCTGGCTTACGGTGTGCCAGTAGCTATTTTCCATCTCTTCCCCTGGAATATGGAACCTAAATATAAATTACTATATGTAAATTCAAATCAGTATGTAATTACTCATACCATGGGAACAGGGAAGGATTCTGAGTTTGTCTCCATCTTCATACTCATCCAAACAAATGGCACATACATCATACTCATCTCCTGAAAACAGAAAATACGTAGAGAATTATTTTTTCGCCTTTCAAACTTTTCAAGTTAGTCCTCAGTCAGTTACTGCCTTTTGATGTATTTATCTTTGAATGATGCCTTTTGCATCAGACTCAAGGATCTGCTTATCCAAGTTGTAGGACCTGAAGTTTCAATTTAAGTAATTCACATTTTACCTAAACTAGATAGTTTAAAATGGATGACAAATTTGTTTACATTGATTATCTTTGCAAAATATTTTAATAAGAATCATAATTACATCAGTGTTTTACCTAACCAAATGCTAGTTTTGAAATATTTAATGCCAGAAAAATTTCACTACTAAAATTTTCAAACTCAGTCTTAAATAAAAATGGAAACATGAGAACACACTCAAATGTTTAACTATATTAGCAAATAAAAACAGATTCGAAATGAGTCACACTGGGCTTCAAATCTCCAGCATTTACCACGTTCTGCGGTGCTTGGCAAGTTGCTTAGCCTTTGCCATCCAGTTCTTTATCAGTAAAAAGATTAACTTACCTTACAGGTTATAAGGATGAAATGAGATGATACGAGCAAAGGGCCAGACACATAGGTATTCAATAAAGGGTATACTATTAATATTGCCATTTTAACTGTCTTACTGTAGAATTTATCAGTTTTATAATCATAGAAATTTATTAATTCATAGCTCTTTTTGGAGTTTCAGTGTAGTTTTCTAAGTCTTTAAAGGAGCTAGCAGTTTTTTAAATACAGCAGCTTTTTCAGTTAATAGTGGCTTAGACACCACTGTGAGTGCTTGAAAGCACTTTTGTGAGTTTTTTTCCACTACATGCATATGTTGGATAAAAACTTATAAAACTTTTAGGGAACAAAAGACAGTTAAATTCATTGCCTATCCCACATGGAGGGGTAACAACCTTGGAAGACATATCATTATCTGGATGGATAGTCTGGATGAACATGGCACATAAAAAAGGTGCTGATAGTTCTTCTGAAACAATCACTTTAATGTCCTAGTCATTTAAAACAGCACATTCAGGAGGAGCCCAAAATAGAAAGCTTTAATGAAAATTAATTTTTGTCCATTACCTTGAATTTGGTTACTATAGTATTTAAATTACATTCTGTAACAAAGGCATGTATACATATGTTAGAACCTTGTGTGTGGAATTTGGTGAGACTTACTAGACTCAACTATTACAAGACTAAAGGACCTCTGATATAGCTGTAATTATTATTTTTATTTATAATTACATAAATCCATTTACATGGACTTTGGGGACAGTTATGCAATTCAGTCATAACTGATTTCTCATACAAATCAAACTTTGAGTCACATCACCTTGTAAAAACGCCTACTAAAAACAAAACAGTTAATGTAGCTGAACAGGAACTGACTGTGGCTCAAAGCTGTGCCAAGGCTCCAAGGCTCATTTTATTGAGGTAGGGAGATCAGCCTGTATTATCCATGTGAGCTCAATGTGATCACAAGGGTTTTGAAAAGTGGAAGAAGGAGGCAGGAAAGTTCAGAGTCGGGGCGATGTGGCTACAGATGAATGGTCAGGGAGATGCAGCTACTGGCTTTGAAGATAGGGGGAAGAAGGGTCACAAGTCAAGGAATGTGAGTGCCCTCCAGAAGCTAGAAAAGGTAAGAAAATGGATTCTTCCCTGGATGCTCCAGAAAGGAACACAGTCCTGCTGACACCTTGGTTTTGGCCCCGTGAGACCTGTGTCAAACTTATAAGCTATAGATAATATATTTTTGTTGTTTTAGGGCACTAAGCTTGTGATGATTTGTTATCAAAGAAATAGGAAACTAATACAGGTATATTTATCTGGGTTATCTTTAAATGTATGGACTTGATGCTTTGGAGTCACTGAGCTTTCTTATCAATCCTTTGAATTGTTCCAAGTAGTAGATTTATATTAATATCCCATGTTTTGTTGCCATAGCACTTACTTTGAAGATGACAGGTCAAGATGCCAAGGTACAGTTTGTGATCATGGACCAAACTGGAGCTTAGTGCTCTGTAGAAAATTAACCTTTATGGCCTTGGACTTGTGATGACATGGTAAAGCACCTATTAGAATGCCTGGGGTTCCCATCCTGGTCCTTTTATTTATTAGCTATGTAACCTTCTGTAAAACACTTATCTTTATGTTTCAGTTTTCTCAAAGGCAAAACACAAATATTAACATAATTATGTATTAGGGTTGTTGTGAAGATTAAAAGAGATAATGCAGGTAGAGTAATTTACATGGTGTTTCACACATACAATAACTCTTAACCAGTTTTTGCCTAGTGAAACTAGCTGATAGGCATACTTGCTTATCACATGGTAGAAGGCTGTCGCTAGGAGGCTATTCTCTAACCAACCTTATGCTTTTGTCCCACCAGATGATCAGCTGCATGCTTACCAAAGGCTAGTGGCAGTGGTCATTGAATCTGTTTTGTTTTACTTAGGGTAATTATGTAATTCAGTTAAATATTCAGCAGTCAATAAACTGTGAGTGTAAAAGACTTCTGGTTTTATTTGAAAGCTAGGTTGAATGCATTAGAAACACTTAAAAAAAAAAAAGCTAGTTGTTCCCCTCAACCCATCGCCAGCCAAAAAGCAGTTAAACTGGGTATGGGTAAGAAAACTAAAAGACTGGACAAATGTAAAAAGCAAGGATGAAAGCAGAATCCAGTTTTACCCCATTTTAAAATACTTGAAACTAAAAATGGTAGAAAATGCTTCATGTACCATGGCAATTTGGAAATCCAGCCAGTGGATTCATACTCAAAAGGCTGTGGTCCAACATCAATTGTTGATTGGATTTATAATTACATTTAAAATAGAAATTAAAGGCATTTATCTATTTTTATGATGTATAAGATTTTAAACATTACCTACTGGCTCTGGTAGTATAAGATAAAAGGGCTATAACAAGTGCTTAATAAGTGTTAGTTTTGTTACTATTAGCACCATGCTAGAAAATTCTGTTGCTTAGTTTGGTTCTAAACTGGGGATGATTTTGCTCCCCAAGGACATTTGGTGTTATCTGGAGACATTTTCGGCTTTCATAACTGAGAGTTGCGGCTGGCATCTTGTGGACCAGGGATGGTGCTAAACATCCTATAATGTACTGAACAGCCCCCTAAACCAAAGTATCCCATCTAAATGTCAGTGGTGCTGAGGTGAGAAACCCTCATAGAAACCCCTGCAGGCTAACAAAACTTTGCTAATTCACTATTGGATAAGATGTCAAAAGTTGTGGAAGAAATCAGATTCATGTCTGTTACATGAAACAACAGAGGACCACTTTTGTCTGGAATGTTTTTGGCACTGCTGTAGAATAAAGTTTCAGAAAAATTTCATGAAGGTACTTTTAAAGTAAATCTCATCAGTCTGGGAATGTTAAAACATGTAGCCAGACAGAACTTAGATTGTCTCCTCTCTAAACTTGTTCATCCATGATTTTTCCCCATTTCAAGCCCAAAACTTTGGCTCATCAGATACAGAAAAGCACTGGCCCTTCGTAACAAGACTCACACAAAGACCTAGGCAGCCAAGGCAGTGGCATGAACTGAGTATCAGGCCTAGGCATATCTTTGATGCTTCTTTTCCTTAGAGCCTTCGTACAATCTGTCACTAGATCCTGGAACCTTTTATTTGCAAAACATATTCTGAATCTTTCCCCTTCTCTCCATCGCCTTGATTACTCTGGTCTAATCTTCTAGATTATGCTAAGAGCCTCCTCTCTGGTCTCCCATCTATTCCTGCCCCATGTAGTTTTCAGCAGCTACAGTGATCTTTTAAAAATGAAATATCACATCATGTCATTGTAATTTAAATGGCTTCCCTGAGAATAAAATTTGACCTCCTTATCATGGCCTTCATATAGCTATATATGATCTGATCCCCCTACCCCGCCATCCTGTCTCATCTCATACTAGTCCACCCTTCATTCATGCTGCATCCTTGTGGCCTTCTTTCAGTCTTTGAATAAATACAAAAGTAAGTTAGATGGGGACCTGAATTTGGCCAGGCTGTACCAAAAACATTTGGACATAAAATTAGATTTAGAAAGAGGAATTACCATTTCTAAACAAGGCTTAAAACTGAGCTAGTTAAAATAGTCACAGTGGAGACAAATTGATGTAGAATTGTTCAATACTATACCAAACTAGTCTAGGTATCAAGTAAACCAAGAATAGGTTTCCTCAAAATAAAAGATAAAAGAGATTGAAGATTCAGGGTTAAATACATATAGATGTCACTAGTGATACTGACTTTACATATGTATTATAAGTAATCTGCGTAGGGATGATGCATCATTAGAGTCATGAGTTGCCACTTACACGCTGCTTCTGCCAGTGAAGAAAACAATAGCAGCTTTTTTTTCTTAGTATTGATTTCTTTTTAATTGCCCTGTAGTCCAAGAGTGTGTTTGATATGAATAGCAGCTTTTTTTCTAGCAAATAAGAAATAAATGAATCTTATTTTTTATTCTTCTTTTCCCTATACCAGTTCCCAAGAAATCAACAAAATACAACAGGATGAAATATTTTAAAAGCCAAATTTGCCTGAGAACTCTTTCTGATTATTTCCAAACCCTGGGCAAAGGAACTAGTATTTATTATTATGGTTAGATTAAAAGCTATTAAAATGTAGTTATAAAAAAAGAAGTCTTTAATAGCTAAAGTAAAAAATTATAAAAATTAACTATTGCTCCATTTTTATGCAATCTACTAAAATGCTGTGTTGCTTTTTTCCAGTCTCTGAAATAAGAATCTTTCCCCTCCTGTACATATTATCTTCAAAAATCTCAATGATTAAGCCATAAAGGAAAAATGCCTGGTAACTTAAAATGTCAGATATGAAATCCACTTTTATCATTTATATTTCAGGGATCTGGCTGCTTTAACATACTAATGGGACAAGGGAGACAGCTCCCAGAGAGCTGCTTAGTAGAGGGATGTTAAGTGAAAACATAAGGATTTTCCATCTGTTAGGAAACAGTGTGTGGTATCTAGTTCTTATGGTTAGACTTGGATAAATACATTAATTGAATGACACAGGAAATACAGGAAACCACATTTTGCTTGAAGAGCAATTTTTGAGGACAATGAGTAATGAAAAAATTTGTAAGGATGCTGGCTGCTTCAGAAGCAAGAAAACAACTAAAAGGCTATTTATTATATGTGCTAGAAATGGGTAAGTTAATACTTAAATCGTTTAACTGTTAATCAGCATGAACATTTCTGAAAGAACTTCAAAAGTGAAGATGAGTAAGATAGGAAGATTTAAGATCCTGTCCCCAAAGTATGGTAAATATGAAAGTTTACAGATATTATATTCAAGTTGTTTTTAAAAGTTTCTGTGAACTGTATTACATGCTATGCCAATGGAAGATATTTCCAAATGCCAAATTCTTTTTGGTTCATTGCCAAATATTTCCACAACAGAAATTCTTTTTAGCACAATGAAGCAGCTGATTACTAGAATAGTTTCTTTTTTTCTTTCTTGTTTTTTTGCAGGTGGGTGGGGAAGGAGTAAGGGTAAGGGTGGGGATTTTATGGTAATACAAATGTTATAGAGTCCCCGAACAATTTTCACTACATTCTAAGCCTATAGAAGTTCTCTTAAAGGCTTCCATGGCTTCCACGGTACAATTAGATGCAATAAGGAGATAATTGCAACAACCAAAGGGTTTTTTTTTTTCTAACATCTATGTGTACCTGTCAAAACCACTACCAGAATATGGTATAACAAATAGACCTTTTACTTAAGATGTCAAATCTCATGATAACCAAAAAATTCTAAAACAAAAATACAACTAGCTCCAACTTACTGTTATTGAAATTTCAAGTGTAATGGTTTTATTTTCCAACTGCTTCATGATTTTGGCAGTCTTCTTTTTAATCATAAAATATGTTTAATGACTGAATTTTGATGACACTAATATTTTATTTTTATTTAAGAGGTTGTTTCGCTTTTGTAATAATAATTGCTACTACTTGTTGAGTTCTATGTGCCAAGCACTATTGTAGGCATTTTTCATAAACTGATTTAAATCCCTCCCAACCACACACCTTGTGAAGTAGGTACTATTAGTTACATTTACACATGAATGGGTGTTTGGCAAGGTTAAGAAACTTGCACAAGGTGACACAGCCAATAAATGGGGGATCCAGAATTCCAGCCCAGGTCTGTTGGGCTCTAAAGCCTCTGCATAGTCTTAGCTGTTATGTTTTATTATATTGCCTCCTAAGTTATGTATGTAGAATTTTTGGTCACATTTAAATATTCCCCTATGATTCACAGTGTTAAGAAATACACTTAAGCAGCTACCTGTTTACTAGGGATGAAAATGTTTCCAATTCATAAGCCAGAACATTTTTTTCTTCAGATATTTAACACAAAGCAGGGATGAAGACCACTTTTTATTCCCATCTCCCATGGTTTCATATTTTTATAAACATTTCTAGAATGCTACACAATAGCAGCTATATTCTGCAACTTCAATTAAAGGTCAAACATTTCTTATATATTCTGATGGTGAGATGATAATGCATATGCTAAAACAATCAGATGACTCCACTGAGCGAAAGAGCATTGCATTAGCAACTCTTTGGGGGAAATGTGTTAGTGAATTATTTCATGAATGCAGTAAGAATAAAATGATTGTCTTAGAGGCCATAAATAAATCCATTTAAGTTAAAACCTAAGTCTAGGAATTGATACCCGCTTTGGCCAAATTTCACTTCGGATACTCTAGCTTTAAAAAAAAAAAAAAACCAACTTTTCCCTATAGTATTTTAAATAGTCATTCTATATTACTCTTTATTGGTCCTAACTTGGTTGATATTATCTATGCAGATAAACTACAACTGTACCCAAAGCCTTTCTGAATACAGATTTATCATCCTGAGGAGAAAAACCAAAGTTAATGGGAGTGTTGGAATGGTAAATATTGTGCCAGACCTCAAGTACTTAAAAAGCATTTCCTAGGCCAGGCACGGTGGCTCATGTCTGTAATCCCAGCACTTTGGGAGGTCGAGGCAGGCGGATCACCTGAGGTCGGGAGTTTGAGAACAGCCTGATCAACATGGAGAAGCTCTGTCTCTACTAAAAATACAAAATCAGCTGGGCGTGGTAACGCACGCCAGTAATCCCAGCTACTCGGGAAGCTGAGGCATGAGAATCGCTTGAACCCTGGAGGCAGAGGTTGTGATGAGCCAATATCACACCACTGCACGCCAGCCTGGGTGACGAGAGTGAAACTCCGTCTCAAAAAAAAAAAAGGCATTTCCTTATACTAAGTACAGAAGGTTCATTATTCTTCTTTTATTATTCTTTTTCAGGCCACTAGGAAATGAGGGTGTACAACACCCTTCCAGAGCCAACTTCAACAAACTGAAATTTATGTAATTCTAATCTAAAATTTGTTTTTTCTCCCTACATATAAAGGAAATTAAATAAAAAATCTGTCCGTCTCAGTTACACTTGGGGCACTGGGCCTACATTATTTTTGCATAAAGCTGAATTGCTTCTAGATGACTTCTGCTTGTTGATTAGATTAGTCTAATATTTGTTGCAGCCCTCAGAGTGTAAAAGGTGACTACAGGAAGTCATACGTAAAATTTCCTTCTAAATAGTGCATACGAATCAATAATAAAATAGTATGATCCTAACTGAAATGTGAATAAAGGGCATGCCAGTTTACAAAAGCAGAAATATAAATGGATATTTTACCTTGTTAATGTAGAATATGATGAAATGAGTACTATATACTGATAGTAGACTTGAACTTTCAGCAAATCAGTTTGTCTCAAAAATGGTATTTCCTTTTCTCTTTGACATAGTGAGTTAAAGAAGAGAAGGAAAAGTAGGGGTGGGGTGGAGGGAATGACAAGAGAAGGAAAATGGGAAGAATGAAAGCCATGAAATGGTAGTGACTGAAAAGAGTAGGGTAGTATTTACTAGTGTTTGGAGTCAGGAGGTTGAATTGCAGCCCTGCCACTTACCTTTAGCTGCTTGCGTATCCTCAGGCAATTTACTTGACCTTTCTAAGTCTCATATTCCTTATCCATAAAACAGACATGACAGTACTTTCCTAATTAGGCTACTCTGAAAACTAACTGAATTCATATATGCAAAGTACACAGTTTGCTTTCATACTACATAATAGTATGTGTTACATGCTTATAAGACCTAAAATGTGAAATTATCAAATTTTAATTTGGTGCAATGCCCATCCCAAACCAACTTACTCCCAAATAACCCATATGGTACAAACAACACCGACTTCAGTGGAGAGAGGCAAGGGTGGACTAAAGCATGGTTCTCCTAAGCATTTACAGCTACAGGCAAATGATAAGAGTGCCATGATACAAATCAACCTATAACACCAACTGTCAGTCTCCTTCAGTCAAAGCTATTACAGTACAGACCTTAGGATCTTTATCTCTGGACATGAGGTAATAAAACAGTTCCTTTTCAAATAACTCATGAATGCACTGATTTCTTAGGAACCATAGCCATGGTAGTAATTCCTCACCCAACTTGCATCCTCAGTTCACTGCTTTGTGGGCCTTCTGAAAAGTATTCCTTTAGAAGAGCTGAGAAGCATTCCCTTTTCTGACAGACAGCAGATATACAGTCACAACTTAGCAGAAACCCTGAGTAGAAAACCACTACAAGAACCAGTACTGGTAGCAAAGCCTGAACGGTAATAAACAAATTGCCAGAGACTCAGTGTGGACAAGTCTGAGAGTTAAAAAACTTCCAGGGGACCCAATGCTTTTGTGAGTTTTACCTCCTGGAGCTCTACCAGGAAAAATCCCCTCAGGTATTAGGGGTGGTCGGGAGAAGCATTATGTTCTAAACAAGGCCTTCCCCCAAGGAAGACTATTTTACCAGATCATAATCTGCTATGGTTTTGAATCTAACTGACCTGGGGAAAGGGCAAAAATAACCAACTCCAGTCAGCTCTAACCTACGTGGAACAGAAGATACCTCCCTCCAGCCATCTGGGAAAAGAAGTGAGGCGCACTTGTGAAGTTCAGACCCTAGGGCCACAGGCTCACTTAAAGACTGAGACAGGCCAAGTGTGGTGGCTCACATCTGTAATCCCAGCACTTTGGGAGGCTGGGGTGGGAGGAGTGCTTGATTCCAGATGTTCAAGACCAGTCTGGGCAACAGAGAGAGACCCCATTTCTACCCCCCCCCCCCCAAAAAAAGAAAAGAAAAGAAAAATTAGCTAGGCATGGTGGTATATGCCAGTAGTCCCAGCTATTTGGGAGGCTGAGGCAGGAGGATGGCTTGAACTCAGGAGGTGGAGGCTGCAGTGAGTCAAGATTATGCCACTGCATTCTAGCCTGGGTACCAGAGTGACAGCTTCATTCTGTCCTAATTGTAAAAAAAAGGTTCAGATATAATCATAAAATTATAGAATGCTTCCCCTTCCCCTGTGCCTCACTACTACATGACTAATGGCCTATTTACTGCAATTCTTTTCAACCAGTACATCATGTCCAGCTTTCAACAAAAAATTACAAAGCATACTAAAAGGCAAAAACACAGCTTGAAGAGACAGAGCAGGCATCACAAACAGACTCACATATGGCAGGAATGTTGGAATTATCAGATCAGGAATTTAAAACAACGACCGTTAATATCCTAAGGGTGCTAGTGGAAAAATTAGGCAACATGCAACAATGGCTGGATAATGTAGGCAAAGAGATGGAAATTCTGAGAAAGAATTAAAAAGAAGTGCTAGAGATCAAAAACACAAAAATGAAGAATGCATTTGATTAGCTCATTAGTATACTGGACACATCTTGAGGAAAGTATCTTTGAGCTTAAGGACATGTCAGTAGAAACTTACAAAACTGAAAAGCAAAGAGAAAAAAGACGGAAAAATGGAATAATATTCAAGAATGTGGAACAACTACAGAAAATGCAGCATATGCATAATGGAAACATCAAGAAAATTAAAAGAGAAAAGAACAGAAGCAATAAATAAAGTAACAATGACTGGGGATTTCCTGAAATTGGTTTCAGATCCCACCACAGATCCAGGAAGTTCAGAGAACATCAAGCAGGATAAATCCCCCAAAAAAAGAAGAAGAAAAAGAAAAGAAGAGGAGCAAAAAAGAAAAAAAGAATGAAGGAAAATGAAGAGAATCTGAGGGACTTCTGGGATAGCATCAAATAGAAGAAAACATGCATTATGGGAACCTCAGAAGGAGAAGAAAGAAAAGGGTAGCGGACCTATTTGAAGAAATAATGGTTGGAAATATGGATATATGAATTCAAGAATCTCAGATAAATCCAACCACAATAAATTTAAAGGGATCTAAGGGATCTACACTGAGACATATCATTGTATCATAATTAAACTGTCTAGTGACAGAGATCTTGAAAGCAACAAACAAACAAAAAAAAGCAACTCAGTACATATAAAGGAGCTCACACTAGATTCTCAGCAGACTTAGCAGAAATCCTGCAGGCTAGGAAGTCGGATGATGTATTCAAAAGAAAAGCGGTGCCAATCAAGAATGCTATGTTTAGCAAAAGTGCCCTTTCGAAACAAACAAAAACAGAAATTAAGACTTTCTCAGATAAAAATTGAGGGAGTTTATCACCATTAGACTTATTCTATAGGAAATTCTAAAAAAGCACCTATAAGTAAGTGAAAAGCTGATAAACAGGAACATAAAGCCATATATTAATAAAAACATAAGTCCCAGGTAAATATACAGAAAAATACAGAATCCTGTATTGTAATGTAGGTGAGTAAATCACTTATAAATCTGGTATAGAATTTTTTTTTTTTCTAGACAAGGTCTGGCTCTGTCACCCAGGCTGGAGTGCAGTGGCATGATCTCAACTCTCAGCAACCTTCACCTCCCAGGCTCAAGTCATCCTCTTGCCTCAGTCCCCCAAGTAGCTGGGACCACAGGCACTCACCACCATGCCTGGCTAATTTTTGTGTTTTTTGTAGAGATGGGGTTTTGCCATGTTGCTCAGGCTGGTCTCAAACTCCTGAACTCAAGTGATCCGCCCACCTTGGCCTCCCAAAGTGCTGTGATTACAGCCATGAGTCATTGCATCTGGCCCAGAATTTTTCTAAAAGCTTATTTAATATAATCTATATTAAATAAGCAATGTAAAAACATGCAATTTGAGTCATCAATAACAAAAGAGGAGGCAGAAAGACAGGTAAAGGAGCATGGTTTTTATACGTGATTGAAGTTAATTTATCAGTTTGAAATATTTAAATATTTAAAATGTCAGTTTAAAATAGATTGTTAGAACTTTTAAGATGTTTTATGGAATTGCAAGGGTAACCATGAGGAAAATATCTGTAGAATATATACAAAGGGAAATAGGGAATCAAAACGTCACTAGAAAAAATCAACAAAAAACACAGTGAGAGGAAAGACAAAGCTGTAAGACAGACAAAAAACAATGAACAAAAGTAATACTAAGTCCTTTCCTATCAGTAATTGCTTTAAACATAAAAGGATTAAATACACTAAAGTAATACTAAGTCCTTTCCTGTCAGTAATTATTTTAAATGTAAAAAGATCAAACATACCAAGACATTGAATGGCTAAAAAATATGAGATCCAATGATAAGGTGCCTACAAGAAAATCACTTTATATCTAAAAACACATGGGAGCCAGGCACGGTGGCTCACACCTGTAATCCCAGCACTTTGGGAGGCCAAGGCTGGCGGGTCATGAGGTTAGGAGTTCAAGACCAGCCTGGCCAGCATAGTGAAACCCTGTCTCTACTAAAAATACAAAAAATTAGCTGGACACGGTGGCATGCACCTGTAATCCCAGCTGCTCGGGAGGCTGAGGCAGGAGAACTGCTTGAACTGAGGAGGTGGAGGTTGCAGTTGAGCCGAGACCACGCCACTGTGCTCCTGCCAGGGCGACAGAGCGAGACTCCTTCTCAAACAAATAAACAAAAAATACACATGGGCTAAAAGTGAAAAGGTGGAAAAGATATTCTATGCAAATGAGAAACTGGAGAGCAGGAGCGGCCATACATATATCAAACAGAATAGACTTTAAGGAAAACAAACTATCATAAGAGAAAAAGCGGGACATTATATAATGATACAATGGTAAATTCACCAAAAAGATATAACAATAAATATATACACATCTAACATCAAAGCAGTCAAATATGTGAAGCAACACTGACAGAACTGAAGGAAGATGGCCAGGTGCGATGGCTCACGCCTGTAATTCCAGCACTTTGGGAGGCTGAGGCGGGTGGATCACCGGAGGTCAGGAGACCAGTCTGGCCAACACAGTGAAACCCCATCTCTATTAAAAATATAAAAAATTAGTTAGGTGTAGTGGCAGGTGCCTATAATCCCAGCTACTCAGGAGACTGAGGCAGAAGAATCGCTTAAATCCAGGGGAAGGAGGTTTCAGTGAGCCAAGATTGCACCACTTCACTCCAGCTTGGGCAAAAGAGGGAAACTCCACCTTAAAAAAAAAAAAAAAAAAAAATTGAAGGAAGAAATGAGCAGCAACACAATACTAACAGGCGACTTCAATTACCCCACTTTCAGTAAGAATAGAAAACCAGACAGAAGATCAAACAGAAGACACAGATGACTTGAATAACTCTTTAGACCCATTGGAACTAACAAACAGAACACTCCACCCAACAACAGGGGATACATATTTTCTCAAGTGCACATGTAATATTCTCCAAGAGAGACTACATGTTAGACCACAAAAAAAGCCTTAAATGTAAGAAGATTGAAGTCATACAAATAAATTCTCCATCCTCAGCACAATGAAACTACAAATCAATAGCCAAAAAAACCAAAAAACAAAAACAAAAAAACAGGCAAATTCGCAAATGTATGGGAATTAATGCAGTTTTAAACAACCAATGGGTCAAATAGGAAATCACAAGGGAATTTAGAAAATATCTGGAAATAAATGAAAATGAAAACACAGCATACCAAAACTGATGGAATGGAACAGAAACAGTATTAAGAGGAAAGTTTTATTAAAAAGGAAGAAAGACCTCAAATCAACAACTTAACCTTACACTTAAAGGAATAAAGAAAAATAAGCTAAATTCACAACTAGCTTAGAGCAGAGATAAATGAAACAAATAGGAAAAAATATAGAAAAAATACAACAAAACCAACAGTTGGTATTCTGAAAAGATGAACAAAATTAGCAAATCCTTAGCTGCAATAATTAAAATGGAGAGGAGATTGAAATAGCTAAAATTACAAACAAAAGAGAAGACATTCAACTGATGTTATAGAAATAAGAAGTATGAGGCTACTATTAAATTACAATGAAACCAGATAATCTAGAAGAAATGGGTAAATTCCTAGAAACATGAAGCCAACCAATACTAAATCATGAAGAAATAAGAAATCTATGTGAACATACCTATAACTAGTAAAGAATTGAAACAGTAATTAAAAACCTCCCAACAAAAAAGGCCAGGACCAGACAGATTCATTGGAGAAGTCTATCAAATATTTAAATAAGAACTAACACTAATCCTTCTCAAACTCTTCGAAGGAATCAAAACAGAAACTCTCTGAAAGAACTGCAACACTTCCAAACTCATTCTATGAGGTCAGAATTACCTTAACACCAAAATGAGAGACACAAGAAAAGAAAACTGCAGGCAAATATCCCTTAAATATACTGATGTGAAAATCCTCAACAAAATACTAGTAAGCTGAATTCAACAGTATATTAGAAGGATTATACACCATGACCAGTGGGACTTATTTGTGGAACGAAAGGAAGTAAACACATATGAAAATAATCCTATTTAATACACCACATTAACAAGATGAAGGACAAAACCAGATGATCATTTGAATTGATGCAGACAAAATCCAACAATCTCATGATACAAACACTCAATAAACTAGGAATAGAAAAAAACTACCCCAGCATAATAAAAGCCATATGTGAGATGGCTACATTTAACATCATAGTCAACAAAAGAAGACTGAAACTTTCCCTCTAAGAGCAGGAATAAGGCAAGGATGCCCACACTCACCACTACTATTCAACACAGTACTAGGAGGTCTATCCAGAGCAATTAGACAAGAAAATGAAATAGAAAACATACAGATTGGAAAATTAGTAAAATTAATTCCCTTCACAGATGACATGTTCCATAAAAACTGTTAAAATCAGTAAATTCTGCAAAGTTACAGGATGCAAAAGCAAAATTCAAAAATTGCATTTCTATACACTAACAATCAATTCACAAAGGAAATCCCTCAACCAAAGGAGCTGTAAAAAAAAAAAAAAAAAGGAAATTAAGAAAACAATTCCATTTATCGCAACAAAAAGGATAAAATACTTACAAATAAGCTCAACTAAGAAGGTAAAAGGTTTCCACACTACAAACTGAACACTGCCACAAGAAAATCAAAGAAGATAGAAATAAATGGAAAGATATTCCAGGCTCATAGATTGAAAGACTTAACATTGTCAAACTATCCATGCTACCCACAGTGATCTACAGATTCAATGTAATCCTTATCAAAATACTGATGACATTTTTTGCAGAAACAGAAAAAAAGCATCCTGAAATTCTCAAGGGACTATAAATAGCCAAAACAATCTTGAAAAAGAACAAAATTAGAAAACTCATACTCCCTGATTTCAAAACATCCTACACAGCAACTGTAATTAAGATGGTATGGTACTAGATACATACACCAATGGAACAGAATTTACGGCCTAGGAATAAACCCTTGTATATATGGCCAAATGACTTTTGACAAGGATGCCAAGATGACACAGTGAATAAAGGACAGTCTCCTTAACAAATGGTACTGGGAAAACTGGGATATCCACATGCCTAAATAAATAGATAAATAAATAAAATAAGTTGGACCTTAACCTACACCTTACATAAAATTAACTCAAAAGGGATTAAAGACCTAAATATAAGGCCTAAAACTATGAAACTCCTAGAAAAAAATATAGGGGAAAAACTTCACCTATTGGATAGGTGAGATTGGATATTGGATTTGAGAATTATGTCTTGGAAGTGACACCATAAGCACAGGCAACAAAAAAAAAATAGACAAATGGGACTACAAGAAACTTTTGTGCATAAACAGACATGATCAACAGAGTGAAAGGGCAACTTACGGACTGGGCAAAAATAACTGCAACTCATGTATCTGATTTGGGGTTAATATCCAGACTATATAAGGAACTTCTACAACTCAACAGTAAAAATACAAAACAAAAATTAAAAAATGAGAAAATGACTTGAATAGAAAATTCTCCAAAGAAGATATATGAATAGCCAATAAATACTTGAAAAGATGCTCATCATCACTAATCATCAGGGAAATGCAAATCAAAACAATGAGACATCAACTCATACTCACTAGAATGGCCACTATCAAAAGAGCAGAATGTAAGTGTTCAGCATGTGGAGAACCCTTGTGCACTGGTGATGGGAATGTAAAATGGTGCAGGTAGTACAGAGAGCAAGCAGTAAGGAGATACTTCTAAAATTCAAAATACAATTAGAATATGATTCAGCAATCCCACTTCTGGATATATATCCAAAAAGAATTCAAAGCAGGATCTTAAAGATAAATTTTCACCCATGTTCACAAAAGCATTATTTATAATAGACAAGGGGTAGAATGGAAACAATCCAAATGTCTATTGACAATGGATAGAAAAGGAAAAATGGTATATACATAAAATGGAGTATTATGAAATATTTTTTTTTAAAAAAAAGAATATTGTCTCACGTGCCACAACACAGGTGAACCATTAGGGCATTATGCTAAGCAAAATATGCCAGTTGCAAAAGAACAAATACTGTATGAATCCACTCATATGAAATATCTAAAGTAGTCAAATTGTAGAAAATAAACAACAAAAATGTGGTTAGCAAGGGCTGGAGAGAAGAGAGGGAATTTAATTAGTGTTTAGTGGGTACAAAGTCTTAAGTGTTACACGATGAAAAAATTCTAGAGATCAGTTGCACGATAATGTAAATATACTTAACACTATTGAACTGTACACTTAAAAATGGCTAAGATTTTAAATTTATTATGTGTTTTTTACAATAAAAAATGCAAGCAAAAAAAAAGGTGAAGAAAAAATAAAAACTTTTATAAACACAATTTGAGGTAATTTTTGCCCACAGAACTGACTTGCGAGATATGTTAAAATAAGTTCTTTAAAGAGAAGAAGAATGATATAGGTCAAAATCTTAGATCTACATAAAGAAAGGAAAAGTCCTGGAGAAGAAATAAGTAAAAGTAAAATAAAAACTCCTACTTTTCTTATTCTTACTTGATTTTACTTGTGAACAAACAAATAGCAGTTCGTTCAAAATAATAACAGTAATAATATATTCAATTATGCTATTAATGTATAACATATATAAGTGAAATGAATAACAGCAATGATATAAGGGAGGGTAGAAATTAGGAATATTTTGTTATTATTAGGAACTTGCACTACCCACAAAGAAGTATAGTGTTATTTGAGAGTCAAATTGGATTAGTTGTAAATGTATAATGCAAACTCTAGGGCAACCACTAAAAAAGAAAACACACACATAAATAACATTAATATGCTAAGAAAGGAAAGTGGAATCATATGAAATGCTTAATTAAAACCACAAATGGTGAAAAAAGATTGAAACAAAAACAGAAACAGGGGCAACAAATACAGAACAATGACAAATATAATAGATATTAACTCAACTATATTCATAATCACTTTAAATATCTATGTCCTAAATATGCTAATTAAAAGACAGATTGTCAGAGTGGATCAGATCCAAAAATAAGACCAGCTAGATTTTGTTGAAAAGAAACCCACTTTAAATATGAAGACACATACCCTGGCGTGATTCCCATCCTGCGTGGCTGTTCTCTGGAGCAGTAGTTGTTTATCTCTGTTCACCTCTCCCACCTAAGTGCATGCCACCACCCCATGGAAGATTTGATGGACATGAACATGAGCCCCCTGAGGCCCCAGAACTATCTTTTCAGTTGTGAACAAAAGGCCAACAAAGATGATCACTTTAAGGTGGATAATGATGAAAATGAGCACCAGTTATCTTTAAGAACAGTCAGTTCAGGACCTGGTGCAAAGGATAAATTGCATATTGTTGAAGCAGAGGCAATGAATTATGAAGGCAGTCCAATTAAAGTAACACTGGCAACTTTGAAAATGTCTGTAAAGCCAATGGTTTCCTTTGGGGGCCTTGAAATAACACCACCAGTGATCTTACGGTTGAAGTGTGCTTCAGGGCCAGTGCATATTAGTGGACAGCACTTAGTAGCTGTGGAGGAAGATGCAGAGTTAGAAGATGAAGAGGAGGAGGATGTGAAACTCGTAAGTTTATGGTAGAAAGATTCCACAGAAAAAAGTACAACTTGCTGCTGATGAAGATGATGATGATGAAAATGACGAGGATGATGATTTTGATGATGAGGAAACTGAAGAAAAAGTGCCAGTGAGGAAATCTATAAGAGATACTCCAGCCAAAAATGCACAAAAGACAAATCAGAATGGAAAAGACTGAAAACCATCAACACCAAGATCAAAAGGACAAGAATCTTTCAAAAAACAGGAAAAAAACTCCTAAAACACGAAAAGGACCTAGTTCTGTAGAAGACATTAAAATGCAAGCAGTTCATCAATTTTGTGAAGAATGCTTCCGGGTGACTGACCAGGAAGCTATTCAAAATCTGGCAGTGGAGGAAGTCTCTTTAGGAAAATAGTTTAAACAATTTGTTAAAAATGTTCCATCTTATTTCACTTCTGTAACAGTTGATATCTGGCTGTCCTTTTTATAATGCAGAGTGAGAACTTTCCCTACTGTGTTTGATAAATGTTGTCCAGGCTCTGTTGCCAAAAATGTGTTGTCCAAAATGCCTCTTTAGTTTTTAAAGATGGAACTCCACCCTTTGCTTGGTTTTTAGTATGTATGGAATGTTATGACAGGACATAGTAGTAGTGGTGGTCAGACATGGAAGTGGTGGGGAGGCAAAAATATACAGTGAAATAAAACTCAGTATTTTAATAAAGTAAAAAAAAATTAAGACACATGATTAAAAGTAAAGAGATTGACAAAAATATCACGCTAACACTAATCCAAAAAATGTGGGAGTAAGCATATTTTCAGACAGAGCAGACATCAGTGCAAGAAAAATCATCACAAAGAGAGAGGCATTACATAATAACAAAGGGATCAATTCTCAAAAAAAAACACAAAAAAAACAAAAAAACAATATGGCCGGGCACGGTGGCTCATGCCTGTAATCCCAGCACTTTTGGGGCTGGTGGATCACTTGAGGTCAGGAGTTCGAGACCAGCCTGGCCCAATATAGTGAAACCCCGTCTCTACTAAAAGATACAAAAATTAGCCGGGCATGATGGTCCTTGCCTATAGTCCCAGCTACTCGGGAGGCTGAAGGAGGAGAATTGTTTGAACCTAGAAGGCAGAGGCTGCAGGGACCTGAGATCACACCACTGCACTCCAGAATGGGCAACAGAGTGAGACTCTGTCTCAAAATAAATAAAAAATTTAAAAAATTATACATATATTAAAAAAAACAATATTTAATGTGTATGCACCTAATAGACTGCCAAAATATATAAGGCAAAAACTGATAGAACTGCAAGGAGAAACAGATGAATCTGCTATTATAGTTAGAGACATCAACACTCCTCTATCTGAAATAGATCCAGCAGGCAGAAAAGAAGTAAGGTCACAGCTGAACTCAACAGCACCAGTCAACTGGATTTAACTGACGTACACACTACTTCATCATCCAACAAGAAGTAGAATATACATTCCTTTCCAGCTTACATGGAACATTCATCCACTGAGAGACCACATTCTGGGGCATAAAGTATACTTTAACAAATTTTTTAAAAAACTAAGAATCTTACAATATTACCATGCAGACCACAATGGAGTTAAACTAGAAATATATAAATACAGATAGCTGGAAAATTCCAAAACATGTGGAGATTAAAAAACACACTTCTGAATAACAAGTAGGTCAAAGAAGAAATCTCAAGAGAAATTTGAAAATATTTTCAGCTATGTGAAAATAAAAATACAACATATCAAAATTTGTAAAATGCAGTGGTGTTACCAAAATGGCAGAGTAGAAGCAATCTGAGTTGATTTTTTCCATACAGAAAATGAAAAACAACTATACAGTGACAACATTATCACCACTAATATTCCAGAACTCAAAACTGAGGCTGTGACAATCCTTGGTGGCACAAAGAAAATAAAAATTATGAGCAGAAGAGAGAACGGACTTCTCTATTCATGATGCCCCTCCCTTAAGTTATTAGGCACTGAGTAAAAAAGTCTCCCAAGACTTATGGTTCCTATCCTGGAGAAACTGAGACTGAGGTAGAGAGCCAGTTTCCTCACTGTCTAAAGTTACTATGCAGGAAAGCTGTTCCTGCCTCAACCCACAGGAAGCATTACTAGTGCCTGTTGGGAGAAAATCTGAAGACAGCTATGGACAAACGTGGAAGTAGGGCTAGCAACTCCAGCAAAGGAAACTTGGGGCTGTTCTTTATGTCAGCCAAAGAAGACGCCAAATCAGAGGGACAGTGGATCAGCAGCAGTAGGAAGCACATTCCACGGGTCCTCTGGGCACAAACTCCTAGCTAATTCCCTTCCCCACCAACCCCAGCCAGGGAATCCCCTTTGGAACATCCCCTAACCCTAGATGGTCAGTGCTCTGAACTTTTGTGAAAGCCAAGCAAACCTGGGCTTAGGGTGCCATCTAGTGCTGAAAAGAAGGCAGTGATCTAAGTCTAAGAGAATGCAACAAACCATACCTGAAAGACCAAGCAAAGGCAGACAGCAAAAACTAGAATAAATAACAAATCAATGTGAAGACATAAATGTACATCTGTAAGAAACAACATCAAATAGGGAAGCATGACCTTCCCAAATTTACAAAGCAAGGAGCCAGTGACACCCTACCAACCTGAGATGAAGATGTGTAAGTTCTCTGATCAAGAATTCAAAATAGCAATTTTGGAAAAACCTGGGGAACTCCAAGATAGCAGAGTAAAACACTTTAGAAACTTACCAGAAAAATTTAACAAAGAGATTTAAAAAATTAAAAAAATAGAAATCTTGGAACTGTGAAATACATTGGCTGAACTGAAAATGCATGAGAGGGTTTTAACAGAACTAATCAAGCAGAAGAAAGAATTGGTGAGCTCAAAGACAATTTGAAAATATATAAAGAGAGGAGACATAGGAGAATAAAAAGGAAGAACACATGTAATATCTAGAAAATAGCCCAAAAAGAGCAAATTTAAGAGTCATTGTCCTTCAGGACAGAGTTCAGAAAGAGCAAGGGGTAGAGAGCTTATTTAAAGAAATAATAACAGAAAACTTTCCAGATCTATAGAAAGATAAATATCCAGGCACAGGAAGGCCAAAGATTACCAAACAGATTAAACCCCAATAAGACCATCCGAAGGCATACAATAATCAAATTCTCAAAAGTCAAAAACAAAAAGAGGAGCATAAAAGCAGGAAAAAAAGAAGAAGCATAACATATGAAGAGCTCTAATTCATCTGTTAATGGACATCCAGTAGAAACCATACATGCCTGAAGGGAGTGGGATGACATACTAAAAACCTAAAGGAAAAAAAAAACTGCCAACTGAGAATACTGTCCCCAGCAAAGCTATCCTTCGACCATAAATGAGAGATAATGACTTTTGAAAACAAACAAAAGCTGAAGGAATTCATCTTATAAAAAATGTCAAAGGTAGTCCTTCAGTCTGGAACAAAAGGACACTAACATGCAACAAGAAAATATCTGAAGTTATAAAAGTCATTGGTAAAAGTATACAAATTTAGAATACTCTAATATTGTAACTGTGGTATCTCTAGTATGAAGACTAAATCTACCAAAATAAAAACTACGACTATCTGTTAAAAGTCAGGCAATATAAAAAGATGTAAATTGTGTCAACAAGAGGTCAAAATGTGTGTCGGGGGATGAAATTACAATGTATAGTTTTTTGTCTTTTTCTTTGTGATCAACATTGAGTTCTCATATATTCAAAATAACTTATGTTTTTTATAAGCCTCATAGTAACCACAAAGCAAAACACCTATAATAGGAAACACTAAAAATAAACAGCAAGGAATTAAAACATACTACCAGAGAAATCTGCACAATCATAAAGAAAGATGAAAGAGAAAGAAAGAAAAGAAAGTAAAAGAAGGGTCGGGTGCGGTGGCTCACGCTTGTAATCCCAGCACTTTGGGAGGCCGAGACGGGCGGATCACGAGGTCAGGAGATCGAGACCATCCTGGCTAACACAGTGAAACCCCATCTCTACTAAAAAACACAAAAAACTAGCCGGGCATGGTGGCGGGCGCCTGTAGTCCCAGCTACTTGAGAGACTGAGACAGGAGAATGGCGTAAACCCAGGAGGCGGAGCTTGCAGTCAGCTGAGATCTGGCCACTGCACTCCAGCCTGGGTGACAGAGCAAGACTCTGTCTCAAAAAAAAAAAAACAAAAACAAAAACAAAGAAAGTAAAAGAAGAGTTACAAAACAACCAGAAAACAAACAACAAAATGACAGGAGTTTTTAAGTTCTCACCTACCAATAATAACACTGTAAATGAACTAAATGTTCTAATTAAAAGACAAAGAGTGATTAAATGAATAGAAAAACAGAACCCAATGATCTGCTGCCGATAAGAAACTCACTTTACCTATAAAGACACATAGACTGAAAGTAAAGGGGTAGAAAAAGATATTCCATGCAATTGGAAAACAAAAAAGAGCAATAATAGCTATATTTATATCAGATAAACATCAAACACTATATAAAAAAGACAAAAAGCATCACTATATAATGATAACTGACATTTACAGAACACTTCATCCAACTCTGTGAAATATACATTCTTCTCATCAGCACATGGAACATTCCCCAGGACAGATCACATTAGGAGAAAAAACAAGTCTCAGCAAACTCAAAAAAGTCAAAATCATAACAAGTATCTTTTCTGACCACAGCAGAATAAAATTAGATTTTTATTCTTTTTTAAAGAGGAACTTTGGACCAAGTGTGGTGGTTCATGCCTGTAATCCCAGCAATCTGGGAGGCTGACGCAGGCAGATCACTTGAGTCCAGGAGTTCGAGACCAGCCTTGGGCAACATGGTAAAACCTCATCTCTACAAAAAAGTTAGCTGGGTGTGGTAGTACATGCCTGACCTCCTAGCTACTTGGGAGGTTGATACTGCACTGAGCTGAGATTGTGCAACTGCACTCCAGCTTTGGGCAAAAGAGTGAGACACTGTCTCAGAAAAAAAAAGGCGGGGGGGGGGGGGGCTTTAAAAAAAAAAAAAAAGGAAAAAAAAAAAAGACTCCGAAAAAAAAAAAAAAAAAAAAAGGGGGGGGGGGGGGGGGACTTTGAAAACTATAAATATGTGAAAATTAAACATGCTCCTGAATAAAAAAAAAAAAAAAATGGGTCAATAAATAAATTAAAAAGGAAATATAAAAATTTTTTTGAGCTAATGAAAATGGAAACACAGCACATCAAAATCTATGGGACAAGCAAAAGCAATACTAAGTAGGAAGTTCATAGCAATAAGCACCTCCATCAAAAAAGGAGAAAACCTTCATATAAACAACTGAACCATCCACCTCAAGGAACTAGAAAAACAAGAATAAACAAAATCTAAAATTAGTAGAAAGAAATAATACAGATCAGAGCAGAAATAAAATTCAGACTGAAAAAATACAAAAGATAACTGAAAGAAAAAATTGTTTTTTGAAAAGATAAAGTCAACATACTTTTCGCTAGACTAACGAAAAAAAGAGAAAACACTCAAAGTATAAATGAAACAAAAACATTACAATCAATATACTAGAAATATAATGAATCATTAGAGATTTTATGAATAATTATATGCCAACAAATTAGATAACCTAGAAAAAATGGACAAATTCATAGACATGTAGCACCTATTGAGACTGACCATAAAGAAAAAGAAAGTCTGAACAGACCAATAGCAAGTAATTAAACTGAAACAGTAATTAAAAGTCTCCCATCAAAGAAAAAGCCCAGGACTGGATGGCTTCACTGCTGAAAACTACCAAACTGGAAAGGAAGAAGTCAAATTAACCTTGTTCACAGACGACATGATTGTATATTTTAAAAACCAAAGAAAACTCTATCAAGAAACTGTTAGAGGCTGGGCATGGTGGCTCACGCCTGTAATCCTAACACTTTGGGAGGCTGGGGCAGGTGGATCACTTGAGGTCAGGAGTTTGAAACCAGACTGGCCAACATGGTGAAACCCCATCTCTATTAAAAATACAAAAATGAGCTGGGCATGGTGGTGGGTACCTGTAGTCCCAGCTACTTGGGAGGCTGAGGCAGGAGAATTGCTTGAACCTGGGAGGCGGAGGTTGCAGTGAGCCGAGATCTTACCACTGCACTCCAGCCTGGGCGACAAAGCTAGACTCCATCTCAAAAAAAAAAAGAACAAAGAAAAAAGAAAAGAAACGTTAGAACTAATAGCAAATTCAGTACAGTTGCAGGATACAAAATCGACATACAAAAATCAGTATCATTTGTATATGCCAACGGCAAACAATCTGAAAAATAAATCAAGAAAGTAATCTCATTTACAATAGCTACTCTGGAGAGTGCAAGCTGTAATCCTTGGTGGCTTCCATGTGGTATTAAGGCTGTAGGTGTGCAGCATTCAAAAGAATACAAGTGGGCTGTGAACCAACCACTTTTGATTAGCATTACTAAAAGAGAGCCAAGTGCTAATATCTAAGACAATTAAAAAAAAAAAAAAAAAAAGCCTCAAAAGTCAGCCCCTCCCATCACAAGCCCAGAGGCCTAGGAGGAAAAAATGGTTTAGTGGGTCAGGCCTGGGGAGCCACTGCCCTGCACCATCTTAAGAGGCTGCTCCCTGCATCCTGGCTGCTCCAGCTCCAGCCTCAGCTCCAAAGGGACCCTGGTACAGTTTGGGGCACTGCTCTGGAGAGCACAAGCTGTAATCCTTGGTGGCTTCCATGTGGTATTAAGGCTGTAGGTGTGCAGTATTCAAAAGAAAAGAATGCTTGCCAGGTTCCAACCTAGATTTCAGAGGATGTATTAGAAAGCCTGGGTCCCAGGCAGAAGTCTGTCACAGGACGTAGCCCCCAGACAGAAACTCTGCTAGTGCAGTATTGAGGGGAAATGTGAGGTTGGATCCCCAACACAGACTC
Organism: Theropithecus gelada; assembly: GCF_003255815.1. Taxonomy (NCBI): domain Eukaryota; kingdom Metazoa; phylum Chordata; class Mammalia; order Primates; family Cercopithecidae; genus Theropithecus; species Theropithecus gelada. Next base: position 142,314,075 of record NC_037669.1, read on the forward strand.
CCTACCAGGACAGTCTAGTGAAGCTATGGAAACTGGGCTGCTACCGTCCAGACCAAGAAGGGTAGAGCCACCAGAAGCTTGCACCCTCAGCATTGAAAAGGCATAGACACCAGACTCCAACCTGTGAGAGCCACGGGGATGGAGCTTCCCAAGGCCGTGGGAGCCCACCCCTTGCACCAGTGTCCTTGGATGTGGGACACAGAGTCAAAGATTATGTTGGAGCTTTAAAGTTTAATGTCTGCCCTGCTAGGTTTCAGACCTGTGTGGGGCCTATTTCCCTTTCTTTTGGCCAATTCCTCCCTTTTGGAATGGGAATGTTTACCTAATACCTGCACCACCATTGTATCTTGGAAGTTAAGAATTTGTTTTTGATTTTACGGGCTAATAGGTGGAAGGAAATGTGTCTTGAGTCTCAGATGAGACTTTAGACTTTGGATTTTTGAGTTGATGCCAGAATGAGTTACGACTTTGGATACTATTGGGAAGAGATGACTGTATTGTACGATGCAAGAGGAACATGTGATGTGGTGGGAGAAAGGGGACCACCCGTGCACTGCTGGTGGGAATATAAATTAGTATGGCTACTAGGGAAAACAGTATTGAGGTTCCTCAAAAAAGTAAAAATGAAACTACCATATGACCCAGCAATCCCATTGCTGGATATGTGTCCAAAAGAAAGGAAAATTAGTATATTGAAGAGATACTTGTACTTCCATGTTTACTGCAGCACTATTCACAATAGCCAAGATATGGAATCAACCTAAGTATCTATCAATGGATGAATGGATAAAGAAAATGTGGTATATACACACAATGGAATACTATTCAGCCATAAAAAAATAAAACCTTGTTATTTGCAGCAACATGGATGGAACTAGAGGACATGATGCCAAGTGACAGAAGCCAAGCCCAGAAAGACAAATATCCCATGTTCTCACTCGTATGTGGGAACTAAGAAAACTGATCTGATGGAGGTAGAGAGCAAACTAGTGGTTACCAGATGCTGGGAAGGGTGGAAGCGGGTAGTGAAGAGAGGTTGGCTACTGGGTACAGAAACAGTTAGAAGGAATAAGTTCTAGTTTTTGATAGTATGGTGAGGCAACTATAGTTAACAGTAAAGTTATATATTTCAAATAGCTAGATGAGAAGCTTTGAATTATTCCTAACACATACACAAAAATGATCGTTGCTTGGGGTGATGAATATCCCAATTATCCTGATTTGATCATTACATATTGTATGCATGTATCAAAATATAACATGTATGCCATAAATATGTACAACTATTACATATAACTAAAAAATTGTAAAATGCAATGAAAGCAGTGCAGGGAAATTTATAGCACTGAATATATATATTAGAAAAGAAGAAAGAGCTAAAATCAATAATCTAAGCTTTACCTTTAGGAAACTAGAAATAGAGCAAATTAAATTCAAAGCAAGCAGAAAAAAAGAAATAAAAATTGAACAAATCAATGCAAGTAAAAGCAGAAAATCAGGCTGGGTGTGGTGGCTCATGCCTGTAATCCCAGCACTTTGGGAGGCCAAAGTAGGAGGATCACTTGAGGAAAGGAATTCAGACCTGGCAACATAGTGAGACCCTGTCACTAAAAAAATAAAATAAAAAAATTAGCCAGGCACAGTGGTACACACCTGTAGTTCCAGTTACTTGGAAGGCTGAGGTGGAAGGGTTGGTTGAGCCTGGGAAGTCAAGGCTGCAGTCAGCCATGGTTGTGCCACTCTACTCCAGCCTAGGTGACAGAGTGAGACCTTGTCTCAAAAAAAAAACACAAAAAACAAAAAACAAAAAACAACAAAAAAAAAACCACACACACACACGCAACCAAAAAACACCAGAAATTCAATACAGAAAATCAACAAAACCAAAATATTGTTCTTTGAAAAGATCAACGAAATCGATATCTAGCTAGATGAACCAAGAAAAAGAGACAAAAGATACAAATTATTAATATCAAAAATTTTAGAAAAGGGGTCATCACTATTAATCCTATAAATATAAAAACAATAATAAAGGAATACTAAACAATTCTATGCCTACAAATCTGGTAACAGATAAAATGTACCAATTACTCAGAAAGGCACAATCTGCCAAAAGCTACACAAAAAGAAATATACAATCTGAATAGGCCTAGGTCTATCAAAGAACCTGAACCAATAACTAATAACCTTCCAAAACATCAGACACCATATCCAGATAGGTTCACTAGTGAATTCTGCCAAACACTCAGGAAAGAAATTACCCAAATTCTTTACAATTTCTTCCAGAAAACAGCAGAGGGTATACTTCATAACTCATTCTGTGAAGCCAGTTATTATCCAAATCTCACAACTAGGCAAAGACATCACAAGAAAGGAAAACTACTGACTAGTAACTATCATGAACATAGACGATAAATCCTAAACAAAATTAGAAAACTGAATATCCGTATATAAAAAATTATACACCATGACCAAGCAGGATTCCCAACTTGATTTATAAATTCAATGCAATCCCAATCAAAATCTCAGCAATTTATTTTTTTGGATAACAAACTAGTTCACAAGTACATATGGAAAGGCAAAAGACCAAAACAGCCAACACCATAGTGAAAAAACAAAGTCAATGAACTGACACTACCCCATGTTAAGACTTACTGTAAAGTAATCAGCCGGCACGGTGGCTCACGCCTGTAATCCCAGCACTTTGGGAGGCGGAGGTAGGCGGATCACTTGAGGTCAGGAGTTCGAGACCAGCCTAGCAACATGGTGAAACCCCGTCTCTACTAAAAATACAAAAAAAATTAGCCAGGCATGGTGGCACATGCCTGTACTCCCAGCTACACGGGAGGCTGAGGCAGGAGAATTGCATGAACCTGGGAGGCAGAGGTTGCAGTGAGCTGAGATTGCACCACTGCACTCCAGCCTGGCAACACAGCAAGACTCCATCTCAGAACAAAACAAAAGTACAGTAATCAAGGCGGTGTGGTACTGGTGAAGGAATAAACAGATAAACGGGACAGAATAGAGATTCCAGAAAAAGACTCACACAAATATAGTCAACTGCCCTCTAACAGTGGAGCAAAGGTGATTCAAGGCAGAAAGGACAGTCTTTTCAACAAATAATGCTGGAACAAGTAGATTTCAACATGCCAAAAAAATGAACCTATATAGTAGGGGACTTCATCAACTTGATAAAGGGCATTTATTAAAAACAACAACAATGACTGACAGCTAAAATACTCACTGGTGAAGGACCGCAAGTTTTTGCCTTAAAATCAGAAAGAAAGTAGAATGGCCACTTTCACCACTGTTATTCAATATTGTACTGTAAGTTCTAGAAGCAGTTACACAAGAAAATGAAATAAATCCATGTTGGAAAGAAAGAAGTAAAACTACACCTATTCACAGATGACATGATCTGTGATATGGTTTGGCTGTGTCTCCACCCAAAATCTCATCTTGAATTATAATACACATAATCCCCACATGTCAGGGACAGGACCAGGTGGAGGTAATTGGATCGTGGGGGCAGTTTCCCCCATGCTGTTTTCATGATAGTGAGTCTCACGAGATCTGATGGTTTTATAAGCATCTGGTATTTCCCTGCTTGCCCTCATTCCGTCCTGATGCCCTATGAAGAAGATGTCTGCTTCTCCTTTGCCTTCCACCATGATTATAAGTTTCCTAAGGCTTCTCCAGCAATATGGAACTGTGAGTAAATTAAACCTTTCATTTATAAATTACCCAGTCCTGGGTATTTCCTATAGTAGTGTGAGAACAGGCTAATACAATCTGCTCTATAGGAAATCCCCAAGAATCCACAAGAAAGCTACCAGCGCTATATACAAATTCATCAAACTTGTAGGTTGTAAGATCAATGCATAAAAATCAGTTGTGTTTCTCCATATCAGCAATGAACAATCCATAAAAGAAATTTAGAAAGGAATTCTATTCATAATAGTATCTAAAATAATAAAATACCTAGAAATAAATCTAAGGAGATTAAAGACTTACAGACTGAAAATTACGTGACACTCCTGAAGGAAATTAAAGAAGACATCAATAAATGGAAAAGCATCCCATATTCATGGATTGGAAGACTTAATATTGTTAAGATGTCAAGACTACCCAAAGCAATCTACAAATTTAGCACAATCCCTATCAAAATTCTAATAACTTTTTTGCAAAAATAGAAAGTTCTATCCTCAAATTATTCTCAAGTTATTATGGAATTGCAAAGGACCCTGAATAGCTAAAATACTGAAAAAGAACAACAAATGTAGAGGACTCACAATTCTTAGTTTCAAAACTTACTACAAAACTAGAGTAATCAAAATAGTGTGGGACTCGCATAAGGATAATCATATAGACCAAAGGAATGTACCTGACAGTCCATAAATAAAATCATACATCTATGGCCAATTTATTTTTGATGAGAGTGCCAAGATATTCAATGAGAAAACAGTCTCTTCAACAAATGGTGCTGGGATAACTGGATTTCCACATACAAAAAAATAAGCCAGGAACCCTACCTCATATTTACTATATATAAAAATGAACTCTAAATTGATAAAAGACCTAAATATAAGCTAAAACCATAAAACTCTGAAGAAAACATAGGGGTAAATCTTTATGATCTTGGATTTAGCAATGTATTCTTAGATATGACATCATAAGGTAAACTGGACTTAATCAAAATTTAAACTTTTTATTTCTGCAAAAAAGTTCTTGGAATTTTGATAGGAATTGTACTGAATTTGTAGAATGCTTTGGGTAGTCTTGATATCTTAACAATATTAAGTCTTCCAATCCATGAATGTGGGATGCTTTTCCATTTATTGAGGTCTTCTTTAATTTCCTTCATAAGCAAAAAAAAAAAAAAAAAAAGTTTTTGCTTATGCTTCATATCATAAGCAAAAAAAAGAAAAAAGGTAAATTGAACTATATCAAAATTTGAAACTTCTGTACATAAAAGGACATTATCAAGAAAGTGACAACTGACAAGAATGTGAAAAAATATTTGCAAATCATGTTATCTAGAATATACAAAGAACTCCTATAACTCAAGAACAAAATGATAAACCACCCCAATTGAAAATGAGCAAAGTACTTGAACAGACAATTTGCCCAAGGAAATATACAAGTAGACAATAAGCACAAGAAAAGATGCTCAACATCATTAGTCAGTAGGGAAATGCAAATAAAACCACATTAAGGTACCACTTCATACCCATTAGGATAGCTATATTAAAACAAAAGAACAGAATACAGCAAGTGTTGACAAGGATGTGGCGAAATATGAACCCTTGAGCATTGCTGCTGGGAATGTAAAACAGTACAGTAAGTGTGGAAGACAGTATCCAGGTTCCTCATAAAGTTACACAATATCACTCCTTGGTATATACCCAAAATAATTGAATCCATGGACTCAAACAGATACTTTTTTATCAATGTTAATTGCAGCATTATTTACAATAGCCAAAAGGTGTAACCAACTCGTATTCACTAATAGATAAATAAATAAACAAAATGTGGTAAAAATACACAACAGACTATTATTCAGCCAGAAAAAGTAAAGACATTCTGATATATGCTACAACATGGATAATCCTTGAAAACATTATGGTAAGTGAAATAAGTCAGAAACAGGATAAATATCAGGCAATTCCACTTACGTGATGTACCTACATAGTCAAATTCAGAGACAGTAAGTAGAATGGTAGATGCCAGTGGCTAAGGGGAAGTGGAAATGGGGAGTTACTATTTAACTGGTACAGAATTTCAGTTTGAGAAGATAAAGAGGTCTGGAGATGGATGGTGGTGATGGTTGCATAACAATGTGAAGGTACTTTAAAATTATTAAAATGATAAATTTTATGCTGTGTGTATTCTGCTACAATAAAAAATACAATCTTTTTTTTTTGTGCATATACTTGGAGGTGGGGTGGCCATGGCAAGTCGATTTTTACCTTTAAGTAGAAAGGCAAAGTGTTAAACATAGGTAAACACTATTGAAAAAACCAAAGTGGGAAGACTAGCTCTATCAGGTCTTACCATAAACCTACTGTAACTGAAACAGTGTGATACTGATACATGGTTAAACAATAAAACCAAGAGAAATCCAGAAACAAACCCACATATATCTGGACCTTAATTTACATCAGAGGTGACACTGTAGAACAGTGTATTTTCAATAATTAGCTCTGGAACAACTGGATACCCTTATATAAAATATCAAACTGGAAAAAAACTCAAATTGGACTCCAATTTTATACAATCAATTCATGTGGATTAAACACAAAAGACAAAAATACAAAGCTTTCAGAAGGTAATATAAAATAACATCTGTATGATCTTGGGATACAAAATATTCTTTAAAAACATGGAAGAGGCTGGGCGCGGTGGCTCATGCCTGTAATCCCAGCACTTTGGGAGGCCAAGGTGGGCGGATCATGAGGTCAGGAGATCGAGATCATCCTGGCTAACATGGCGAAACCCTGTCTCTACTAAAAATACAAAAAATGAGCCAGGCATGGTGGCGGGTGCATGTAGTCCCAGCTACTCAGGAGGGCGAGGCAAGAGAATAGTGTGAACTCGGGAGGCAGAGCTTGCAGTGAGCCGAGATCGCGCCACTCCACTCCAGCCTGGGGGACAGAGTGAGACTCCGTCTCAAAAAAAAAAATCAAATCAAAACAAAACAAAACAAAAATAGAAGAACACTACCATGAAAATCAAGAATTTTGGTCCATAAACTAGAAAAAGACAGTTAAAACACACAAAATTATTGAAGAACTAAATTGCCATACACTACACTTTCAGAGGGGCTTGTAGGAACATATAAAGAATTCCTCCCACATATGGAACAGACACATGGGCATATATCATGAAAGGTACTTCGTGAAAGTGAAAATCCAACTGGCAAATAATGTGAACAGATATTTAACCTCATTGCAAGAAGGGAAATAAAAAGTAAAACAGCAATGAGTTATAAACTCACCAGAATGGCTAAGATTTAAAAGTCCTTCAGTACAAAGTATTGGATAAATACATGGAACAACAGGAAATCCTATACACTGTTGGTGAGAGTAGAAACTGGTACCATCAATCCCTTTGGAAATGATTTTGCATTATCCAATAAAATTGAAAATAGGTATATACTATGATCAAATTAATCTACTTCTAGGTATATATACTAAAGAAATTCATGGACATATGCAACAGGATATATGTACAAGTATATTCTCAAAAGTATGGTTTATAATAGCCCTAAACTGAAAAAAAATGAACATCAATTAACAGTAAAGTGGATAAGTAAAATCTTTAAAAGACGGAATGAAAGTAAATGAACTATACCTACATGCAATAAAGTGTATAAATTTCATTAAAAAATTAATAAGAGGTAAGAAAAATATAATTCAAAAATAGGCAAAATTAAGCCAACTGTTTAGGTATGCATTCATATGTGGTACAACTTGAGAAAGGCAGTGAAATTATCATAAGCCAGGATAGTCATTACCTCCAGAGGACAAAAAAGGATTATTTATCTAGAAGGGAACATAATAGCTCCTAGGGTGGTAGTAATGTTCTATCTCTTGAACTGGATGGTTCTAGAAATATGTATCCTACATACTCTCTGTATAAATGTTATACTTCACATTTTGAAAAAAGTGATGATAAACACCACTCCATAGAGAAAAACAGTTATGCTGATGGGTTCATAATGGGTTCAGGCTGCCAAGCAACCATATTATATTTCCCTAGTCCATTCCTCCTCCTACTCTCCTGGAATAACAGTATTTTATACCTCTGTTCTTAAAAGCTCCAATACCTCCTCCTCTGTCCTCACCCTCAGTTGGTGATTTCCTAAGTAACTGAGAGGAATGAAAGCAAAGAACATTTCCACAGACACACCACTACAAATACCCACCTATTGTGATTTTTCACCCACATATTCTACTTTCCCTTAGCTCAAGTCTCTATGATACTACCTAAGGCCAGTCCGCGTTTTTGTGCAAGAGATCCAATCTCCTCTTGCCTTCTCAAGAACATTACAGGAACTCTCCCATCTGTCACCTATATCATCAATTTCCTTCATCAATTTCCTTTAGCAAACAAACATACTGTTATTTCTTGACTCAACTTCCCCCACCAGCTATGACCCCATTTCTTTGCTCCTTTTTTTAGTTAAACTTCTTTAAAAAATTATCTCCAATTCTGCTCTTTCCATTCTCTCTTAAATCTACCACAATCAGATTTTTGGCCTGACCACTCTGTCAACTGCTCATCAAGATCATCAATAGTCTCTAATGGTTAATACTGAGCTCTCATCTTACGTATGTTCAGGAGCACTGACACAGGTTAGCATTCCTTGCTCCCTGATAGATTTGCATCACTGGGTTTCTGGTAAATCATGCTCTCCTGATTTTCTTCCTGTGTAATTGGTCACACCTTCTCAGTTTCCACTGCTGCCACTTCTGATTCCTCTTCTACTTAATGATGGTATGCCCCTCAGTGTCTTTGGTATTCTTCTATCTGTACTCACTCTCTTGGTAATCTCATTCAGTCTAATGATTTAAATGTATTTTCGTGCCAGTATTTCCAGTTCAGACCTCTGTCTTAAACTCCAGACTCATTTCTAACATCTAATAGACATCTGAAATTCCATTATGTTCAATACCAACCTTCCAATTTCCCTGCTAAAACCTGCTCTTTCATACATTAACCATCCTTATTTCTATTTAAGGACTTTCCTTAAATAGAGAGACCATCCATTTTGTTGTTCAGACCAAAAAATCTGGAGTCATCCTTGTCTCCTCTCCCAATATCTAGTCCATCAGTAAATTCAGTATATTCCATCTCCAGATATAGCCAGGATTTGAAGATTTCTTCTCCTCCACTGATAATCAGCCCAAGCCACATTTATATCACACCTGAATTACTACAATAACTTTCCTGTCTGTTCTCTCTGTCTACACCCTTTGCCCTCTAATAACCTATTCTTAATATGCCAGCAGAAGGATCCTTTTAACAGTTAACTAAGACATTCTCTCCTCTGTTCAAAATCCTACTACAGCTACCCATCTTACTCAGAGGAAAAGCCAATGACATGCATTCCCTTTAAACCCAGGTCAATATCACCATTTTTTAAACTTTTTTTTTTTTTTTTTGAGAAGGAGTCTTGCTCTGTCACCAAGCTAGATTGCAGTGGAGTGATCTTGGCTCACTGCAACCTCTGCCTCCCAGGTTCAAGTGATTCCCCTGCCTCAGCCTCCTGAGTAGCTGGTACTATGGCTAATTTTTTTGTATTTTAGTAGAGACGGGGTTTCACCATGTTGGCCAGGATAGTCTCAATCTCCTGACCTCGTGATCCGTCTGCCTCGGACTCCCTAAGTGCTGGGATTACAGGTGTGAGTCACCGTGCCCAGCCTTTTTAAACATATTTTTAACACACAAAATGAAGCCTAAAAAAGTAATTCCTAATCTTCAAACTAGTTCTGGTCTATGTAGAAATCTTAACTAATCCAAGCTGGGCCCAGGGGCACATGCCTATAGTCTTAGTTACGTGAGAAGCTGAGGTGGGATGATCACTTGAGCCCAGGAGTTCAAGCTCAGCCTCAGCAACACAGTGAGATGAGACCCCATCTCTTAAAAACAAAACAAAACAAAAAAACTATTAACTAATCCACACTGTATAATGATAATGTAAATCACTGTATAATGATAATGTAAATGTAAAATGCAGTGCATTTTTAGAAATGTCTATTCATTATTTTAACATGATGTTCTTTTTCCTACTTTTTTGTTGTTAAGTGTTCTGTTTTTTAAATGTTAATGTTAAATGGCAGGTTTATAAAACATTTTATTATTTGAAAAATAAAAATGTGGCAGAACTATGTTTTATTGTCTTTTTCTCTATTTTCTCCCTCCACTCCCTACACTTTTTCACTGCTGAATTAAAAAACAGAATACTTTTACTGGTATATGAAAATGAAGTCTGGGTTATGGTATATGAAAATGAAGTCTGGGTATTATCAGGTATCTACTTGATAAATCCCAGCCAAAAGGATTTATCAAGTAGATATCTGCACTAAAAGGTCACTAAACCACAGAGAAACTATACTATAGGGGAAACTTACATTGGCTATGGTATTATAGTCATACCTCTCCTGTAGTTCTGTCAAAACTGGCTATGTGATATTAAAATTCCTAATGTCCCTGACCCTATTTTTCCTCATCTATAAAGGGAAAATAATAATAGTATACAGTTCATAAAAGTATGAAAATTAAGATGATATATATAAGTGATGATATATAACAGCTACCTATATGTTTAATTAATACAACACTATACAGTGTTATATCATGGGAGACAGAATAGGAGGAAGGTAAGTGGGAGTAGTCCACCTGGTGCAGAAAAATATTTTATCCACTGACATTGTTTAGAACTAATGGCACATGGTGATAATATTTATAAGCATTTTGGTTAGTTTAATTATTGTTTTTAAATTCTCTGCAGACTGTGCATCCCTTTCCTGCCTTCACCAGGTCATCACAGCAAAAGATCATCTCTCACATTCATTCTTAACTGAAAGTCTACTTAGCGTTAGGCAGAGTTTATGGTAGGGACACAGAAGGTAGAACAAGAGTATAGTCTTAAAAAGTCAGAAAACAGGCCGGGCACAGTGGCTTACACCTGCAATCCCAGCACTTTGGTAGGCTGAGGTGGGTGAATCACGAGGTCAGGAGTCCAAGACGAGCCTGGCCAAGATGGTGAAACCCCGTCTCTACTAAAAATACAAACATTAGCCGGGTGCAGTGGCAGGGACCTATAATCCCAGCTACTCGGGAGGCTGAAGCAGGAGAATCGCTTGAACCTGGGGAGTGGAGGTTGCAGTGAGCCAAGACTGTGCGACTGTACTCCAGCCTGGGTGGTGACAGAGTGAGACTCCGTCTCAAAAAAAAAAAAAAAAAAAAAAAAAACCCGGAAAAAACAGATGCTGGAGAGGATGTGGAGAAATAGAAATCTGTTGTTTTCTCAGGAAACAACAGATGCTGAAGAGTATGTGGAGAAATAGGAATGCTTTTACACTGTTGGTGGGTGTGCAAATTAGTTCAACCATTGTGGAAGACAGTGTGGCAATTTCTCAAGGATCTAGAACCAGAAATACCATTTGATCCAGCAATTCCATTTGTGGGTATATACCCAAAGGATTATAAATCATGTTACTATAAAGACACATGCACACGAATGTGTATTGTGGCACTATTCACAATAGCAAAGACTTGGAACCAACCCAAATGTCCATCAATACTAGACTGGATAAAGAAAATGTGGCACATATACACCATGGAATACTATGCAGCCATAAAAAAGAAGATGAGGTCATGTCCTTTGCAGGGACATGGATGAAGCTGGAAACCATCATTCTCAGCAAAATACCACGAGGACAGAAAACCAAACACTGCATGTTCTCACTCTTAAGTGGAAGGTGACCAATGAGAACACAAGGACACAGGGAGGGGAACATCACATACCAGGGCCTGTTGGGGGGTGGGGGGCTAAGGGAGGGATAGAGTTAGGAGAAATACCTAATGTAAATGATGTTGATGGGTGCAGAAAACCAACATGGCACATGTATACCTATGTAACAAACCTGCACGTTGTGCACGTGTACCCTAGAACTTAAAGTGTAATAATTTAAAAAAAATTTTTTTTAAAGAGTATAGTCATCCTGTAGTCTTAAATAAACTAAAGATAATTATTTAGAAAACCAATACTTACCTTTCTTGAATTTATGTACAGGAAGTTTCTTAAGTTGATCTTTACGAAGTCTGTTTCTTCTAGCTCTATGTCTATCCTGGACAAATTTTGTGATCTAAAAATAAAAGAGTAAAAAAAGGAGTCAGATATTAAATGTGCAAATAGAAAGTGACCATTAAAATAACAAATATCTTTTAAGTTTCTGGATAGCTACTGCAAATCAATTCAATTCATTTAAATTCGAACTGCAGTAGTATTATTAATTAAAGCATTAAATCGTATTAGTGATTAGTTAACCCATAAATTACCCCTTGAAGTTTTTATTAATTGATCTTGATTACCTTTGATTTACTGACAGAGACATTATAAAAAACATACAACTGTTTGCCTGCAAAAATACAAATGGTAAACTATAGATTTTATAAAGACTCCAATGGGTTAAAAAAAAAAAAAAAAGAATGGGGGCCGGGCGCGGTGGCTCACACCTGTAATCCCAGCATTTTGGGAGGCCAAAGCAGGCAGATCATGAGGTCAGGAGATCGAGACCATCCTGGCTAACACGGTGAAACCTCATCTCTACTAAAAATACAAAAAATTATCCAGGCGCGGCAGCAGGCACCTGTAGTCCCAGCTACTCGGGAGGCTGAGGCAGGAGAATGGCGTGAACCCGGGAGGCGGAGCTTGCAGTGAGCCGAGATAGTGCCACTGCAGTCTGGCCTGAGTGACAGAGCGAGACTCCATCTCAAAATAAATAAATAAATAAATAAATAAATAAATAAGCGAGACTCCATCTCAAAATAAATAAATAAATAAATAAATAAATAAAATAAAAATAAAAAATAATGGGAAGGTTGATATTCCTATATATTACAAACTAATAAAAATTTCAAACACACACTTATTAGTTACTGCAGAATAATGGGCAGAAATAATGCAGAACACCTTCACTACAAATATTCAGAAATGCTGGATAAAATATTCAAAATATTTTAAACTATAAATTGCTATGCTTGCAAAAATAAAAAGGAAGTACACAGGGCCAAAAACCAAATACCAAAACACCCTTTGCAAAGGAAAAATATGAATGTCAAATTTAAGAACTTCTCTGCTCAAAAGGCACTGTTAAAAAAATAAAAGACAACTGAAGCGGGAGGATTGTTTGAGGCCAGGAGATCAAGACCAGCCTGGGCAACATAGTGAGACCCTATCTCTAAAAAGAAAAAAATTAGCCTGGTGCAGTGCCGTGTGCCTGTAGTTCCAGCTACTTCGGGGGCTGAAGTGTGAGAATCATTTGAGTCCAGGATGTCAAGTCTGCAGTGATTTATGTTTGTGCTACTGTACTCCAGCCTGGGCAACAGAGTGAGAGCCTGTCTCCAAAACATAAATAAATAAATGAATACATAAATAAAATTTAAAAATTAAAAATAAAGATGAGCCACAGACTGAAATATTTGCAAATTGTATACACAAGGGATTTGTATCCAGAAGATATATATAAAAAACTCTCAAAGCTCAATAAGAAAACAAGTTACCCAACAGAAAAAATGGACAAAATATTTGAAGATACTTCACCATACAAGACATACAAACAGCAAATAAGCTCTTGAAGAGATGTGCAAAGTCAGCAGTCAACAGGAAAACAAAAATTCAAATCACAAATACTATAATACAATACACCTATTCGGTGACTAAAATGTAAAACTGACTACACCAAGTGTTGCCATGGAAGTGGAGGAACTGGGACTCTCATACACTTCTGGTGGGATTGTAAAATGGTACAACGACTTTGGAAAAGAGCTTGGCAATTTCTTATGAATCTAAACACACACTTATCCTGTGACCCAACTGTCCCACTCCTAGATATACTTACCCAATGGAAATGAAAGCATATTTCCATACAACAAATGTCCATGTCAGCTTTATTTGTAATAGCCAAAAACTAGAAACAACCCAAATGTTGATCAATAGGTAAATGAGTAAACAAATCATGGTATATTTACACAATGGAATACATCTCAGCAATAAAAAGGAATGAATAATCCATGTACTCAATAACATATATAAATCTCAAAATAATTATGGTGACAGAAAGAAGACAGACACAAAAGAGTACAGACTTTATAATTCCATTTATACAAAGCTGTAGAAAATGCAAAGCAATCTATAGTGACTAAAATCAGATTTGTAGTTGCCTGGGCATGGAGAAGGGTGGCCAGGGGAGGATGAAGGAAAAGTTGAAAGGTGCAGAAGGAAGGCATTGCCAAACTTTTTAGGGTGGTTAATATTTCATTGTCTTGATTGTGGTGGTGGTGGTTTCACAGGTATATACATATATATCTGTTACATATGTGTATGATATGTGTGATATATATGTGATATACATATGCAAATGTGATATATATATGCATATAAACCTATGTCAAAACTTACCAAAGTGTACAATTTAAATATGTGTAATTTATTATATCAAACCATACCTCCATAAATTTTTTTAAAGTTTAATGGTAACCACTAAAAGAAGAGCAATATAATGCAAATTTTCATATCAATAGGGAAAAGAAAGTAAAAGTTATTAATGCAAATTTACACAGAAGAAAAAACAGAATAAAAAGTAAACAACAGAAATTAATCCAAATACATATGTGATCACAATATATGTTAAGTGGATTAAATTCACCAGTATTTAAAAGGAGTATATCACATTGTATAAGAAAAAAATTCCAATCATATGCTATTTACAAGACACAAGATAAAAACTGAATGATACATTAGGACAAAAATAAAAGTAAAAAATAAAGGGATAGGACCAGGTGCAGTGGCTCACACCTGTAACTCCAGTGCTTTGGGAGGCCAAGGCTGAAGGACTGCTTGAGCCCAGGAGTTTGAGACTAGCCTAGGCAACACAGAGAGGCCCCATTTCTACAAAAAAAAAATATAAAAACAATTAGCTGGGCATGGTGATGTGTGCCTCTAGTCCCAGCTACTTGGGAGGCTGAGGTGGGAGGATCACTTGAGGTTATAGTGAGCTATGATTGTGCCACTGCACTCCAGCCTGGGTGACAGAGCAAGATCCTGCATAAAATAACCAAATTAACATAAAAAATAAAATAAAGGGATAAAGATCTATTAAGCAAAAGAAGCCTAGAATATCAAGCAAAATAGAATTTAAGGAAAAAAGCATCATTAGGAGAGTCATGACAACAATAAAAACAACACCTTATCTAGAAACAAAAGAGTGAAATACATACATTCACAAGCTCAGCAACTTATAGCGTAAGCACACAAAAAATTGTTAAGACTATAGACCTGTGCTGTCCAATTTTGGTAGCCACCAAGTACATGTGACTACTGAGCACTTGAAACATAGATAGTCTGAATTGGGATGTGCTGTAAGTACAAAGTAGACATCAGATTACGAAGACACTGTATAAAAAGAATGTAAAAATATCATATATTTGTATTAATTGAATGTTGTTATATATTTTAGATTTATTGGGTTAAATATAGTATTAAAATTAATCTCATCTGTTTTCTTTTTTTAACCTTTTAAATTTGGCTACTAGAAAATTTAAAAGTATAATAAAATGTGGCTCATAAGATTGTTCTATTCTTAGCACAGTTTCAGAAAATAGAAAAGAACGCAGAAAATTATTAACGATTGTGGTGATGGTTGCATAATTCTGCAAATAAAATTATTGAATTGTGCACTTAAATGAGTTAATTTTTATGTTAATTATATCTCAATAAAACTGTTAAAAGATTAGACAAAACAAATTCACAAGTTCGAACTAATGAACACAGAACTGCCCTTCGTGTCTTTTCACACACAGGGAATGTTTACAAAATTTAATCAGAAAACCATGCCACAAAGAATCCATAACATACAATGTTTTCTTACCTCAACACAACTGAATTAGAAATCAATAGGAAAAAAATACATATTTTGGAAATGTAAAACTGTACTGAAATAATTTATAAGTCACAGAACAAATCGTAATGAATATCTACTTTTCTGAGGGGGTGTTATAATCAGCATGCCACCTAGATTCTAAATAACTTGAGAAATAAGACCATGAACTGCCAGAAGGAGGAAGGTGAAACAACTAACTCACTGGAGAGAGAAACAGAACTTTCTGTACTTGTTTCAGCAACACATATACTAAAATTGGAATGATACAGAGAAGATTAGCATGACCCCCGTGCGGTGCAAGAAACATAATTTTTTATTGAGCAATAGAATTAGGTTGCCTTAGCCACTCAGATATAGACAAACACAACTTTGGAATGAAGTAGGCCTTCCCTTCACCCTGTCGCAGAATTGCAGAACCAGCCCTAACCCTGGAGGAGCTGAATCAACATCTATGTCCCAAAGTCAGGTTAATAACAAAACAAAGATGGTGGAGCTGAGCCAAGTGTGCCCAATTTATTCTTCCTAACTATGCCACACAGATAAGACACTTTATCTCCTCTAAGGTGGAAAGAGTAAATGGGCAGAGAAGGGCTAAGAGTTATAGTAACTGAGTTCCCCCTTCATACGGATTGAAACATTAAGAGTGATAAAGAAACATCCTACATTAAAATGAAAAACTTTTAAATTTAAGTCGAATGAAAACAAGAATTTTCCTTATCAAAAGTTGTGGGTTTCAGCTATAGTTATTGTTGTAGAAAAATTTATAACCTAAATGCATATACTAGAAAAAAAAATAAGCATTTGGCTGAATAAACTAGAAAAAGAAAAGCCATACAACCAGACAAGGTAGAAGAAAGAAAATAAGAACAAAAATTCATGATAAAGATAAAGAAAGTAAAGAATTTAGCATTAAGTTCTACCAAAATGTAATCGGCTTAACATTGGGGATTTTTACCGATTTTGTTTACTGATGAATCTGTAGACCCTTGAACAGTGCCTAGTTCACCATAGGTACAGAATAAATATTTACTACTTCTATGAAAGACTAATAAGGCAATAATTTCTGACAACATTGTCAAAGGCACAGATGGATATGAATAAAGATAACTTATTCCACAAATAGTAGAAATTCTCTTTAAATTGTTATTTGAATATATGAATATTATAAATCACTTTATTCCACTACACTTGAAAACCGGAAATTTCTTAGAAATACAATTTAGCAGGAACTGGAAAACCATCTGAATGTCTATATAACTATGAAAAAGTCACTAGACCTAGATGATTTTATAGGCATCCTCTACAAAAATGTCAAGTAATAGATGACCCAAATTTTCTTTAAAAAAAAAAAAAAACTATTTTAGAAAGTTAAGAGAAAGCTTTAGTTTTATGAGCTATAATTTTGATTGTCTAGTTTTTTTTAAATTATGGTAAAATATACACAACATAAACCTTACTATCTCAACCACGTTTAAATGTACAGTTCGATGGCTTAAGTACATTCATACTGTTGTGCTACCATCACTACCATCCATTCACAGACTTCATCTTATTAAGCTGAAATGCTATATCCATTAAACAATAACTCCCCCTTCCTCAGTCCCCTCAGTTCCTGGCAACCACCATTCTAGTTTCTGTCTCCATGAATTTGGCTACTCTAGGTATGTCGTATAAGTAGAATCAGTATTTGTCCTTTTGCGACTGGCTTATTTCACATGGCATAAAGTCTTCAAGGTTCATCTATGTTGCAGCATGTGTCAGAATTTCCTTCCTTAAAAACACTGAATAATATTCCATTGTATGTATATTCCACATCTTGTTTATCCATTCATCCGTCAATGTACACTTGGGTTGCTTTCATTGTTGGCTATTGTAAATAATACTGCTATGAACATGGTGTACAAATATCATACGAGTCTTTGCTTTGAATTCTTTTTGGTATATACCCAGAAGTGGAATTACCAGCTCGTATGGTAATTCCATGTTTTATTTTTTGAGGAGTTGCCATACTGTCTTCTTTAGTGGTTGTTCCATTCTACCTTCCTACCAACAGTGCTCAAGGGATTGTCTAGTTTTCATGTCAAGGTTATTCTGGCCCCATAAAACCAAAGATTTCTCTTACCTGAATATTCAGATTGCTAATATTCTAGGATTTTTACATCGATGTCCAAGTATAAAAAATTAATCTATATTAGAAATCTGAATAATCTAGAGATGTAAGGGCAAAATTTATACATCATAAACAGGATTTATCTCCAGAATTAATGTAACCCAACATAAACATGATAAAAGAGAGAAAAATCAATTATTACTACAACAGATGAAAGACATACAATCCAGTACCCCATTTTAAAAAGTCAAGCAAATAAAAATCTGATTTATGTCCAGGACTTATACTGCTTTTCCCCCCTTATTTTCCCAAAAAACATAGCACAATGTTAAAGGAGGTAGAACAATAGACATCCATTTCCTGTTCTTGACCTTTTTTTTTTTTTTTTTTTTTTTGAAACTGAGTTTTGCTCCTGTTGCCCAGGCTGGAGTGCAATGGCAAGATCTCAGCTCACTGCAACCTCCGCCTCCTGGGTGCAAACGATTCTCCTGCCTCAGCCTCCTGAGTAGCTGGGATTGAAGGCGCCTGCCACCATGCCCAGCTAAATTTTCTATTTTTACTAGAGATGGGGTTTAACCACGTTGGCCAGGCTGGTCTTGAACTCCTGACCTCAGGTGATTCGCCTGCCTCGGCCTCCCAAAGTGCTGGGATTACAGTGTGAGCCACCGCACTCGGCCCTGCTGTTCTTGACTTTCAAGGGAAGGCTTCTAGCATTTCACCATTTAATAATGTTTATTTTAAGTTTTTAGTCTATATTCTTTCTCTGTATAAGGATATTTACTTGTACTCCTGGTTTTCCAAGGGTATTTTCGTTTGTTTGTTGTTTGGTTTTCTAACTTACTGTCTACTTCCTTGCTTCTACGCTGAAACCCCACGGGAATCAACAAACAAATTACTGTAATGGAATTTGTTACACGATTACATGATTAATGATTAATGACATGATTATATGATTAATACATAAAAATAAATAATGTCCCCTGACCAAACCTTGCTTTCTAAATACAACTCTCTAATTAAAAAAACTAGGACTCCTTGGGAAAAGGTCTGATGCTAGGGGTGGGACAGGAAAAATATAAAAAATATACAATGAACCTGAAGCATCTTATAGTATAAGACAGCAGTCAAGAAGTGCTTAATAATCATTTAAAAAGGGATAGCACTGAATCAAAGGAACATAAGATCCAGCATGACAACAGCCAAAGTTAAACAATTTAAAAACAATCAAAAACCAAAAATAACATATGAATAGTACTGGATTATAACCTAAGTGTAAAATAAATATACATGAGTGCATACTAATGTAAGTGGTTGGTTGAATAAATAAATGCGGAGAAATCTTCCTTGCAGAAGAATTTCAGATAAT
The DNA here is from genome assembly GCF_003255815.1 of Theropithecus gelada. NCBI lineage: Eukaryota > Metazoa > Chordata > Mammalia > Primates > Cercopithecidae > Theropithecus > Theropithecus gelada. The sequence continues at coordinate 142,333,222 of NC_037669.1, forward strand.
GCAGATATGCCCTCCCCTTCCCCCACCTTAAGAGTGGGCTATACTTAGTGCCTCACTTCTAAAGAAAGAACAGAGTAGAAAAAGGAAAAAATATTAACTTTATAATGGAGAAATTCAGCAAACACTACCTTAACCAAGGAATGAAGGTTAGCATCATCAGTGATGTTCTACAGATATCATATACCCCTAAATATGATGTGAGGAGAAGGGCACTTCACCTCTGTGATACTCTTTTGAAAAACCTGTAGCCTTGTCTAATCGTGAGAAAAAAATCAGGTTGAGAGACATTCTACAGGATACCTGGCTAGTACTCCTCAAAACTATCAAGGCCATGAAAAACAAGAACAGCAAAATTGTCATAGACCAGAGGGAAGACAGGATAATGAAATACAATGTGGTATCCTAGACTTGATCCTGGAACAGAAAGAGCACATTAATGAAAAACCTGGTAAAATCCAAAATGTAGAGTTTAGTTAATAGTAATGTACCAATGTCAGTTTCTTAGTTTTGACAAAAGTCTCCTGGCGATGTAAAATTTTAACAATGTGGGAAAGTAGATGAGGGATAAACAGGAATTTTCTTCTTTGCAAACTTTCTGTAGATCTTAACATTATTCCAAAATTAAACGTTCAATAAAAAGCAATGCTCTAATACTCAATTATGAGAATAACCAATTATAAAATATAATTTCAAAAATCCCTTTTATGGTAGCAAGAAAAACTGTATGTGTGATAAGTCTAAAAGAAGACATGCAAAACATTTATAGAAAAATTATTATTCAACTGATGGAAAGACCTAAATAAGTAAATTTAAAAATACGATAGCATCATAGGAAGACTGAACATTTTAAAGATAGCATTTAATCTTTAAACTAATCTATGAATTCAATATAATAATAAATGTACTGAATATTAAAATACATATTCTTTATGACAAAGAAGTTGGCAAGAATAGTGGGACTGTTTTATATCTTTGCAAATCTATTTTAATATCTGCAAAAATAGAATACAGAGGGATTTTCAAACTGCTTCTGTTTTCAAATATTTTGATATTGCACATCACGTAGCCTCTAGAAACTTTTACTACACGCGTCTAAGAGAATGAGAGTGACAAAGGCAAATATTACCTTAATATTATTATGTAAATAATTTTGATTTTGCAGACCTACTAATAGTCCTGTGACCATACTTTGATAATCACCATTACGGAGAAATAATATGTCATTCCCCCTTAACCTTAAGCTCTCACATTATTTTTTTCATACTTTAATATAAAAATTTTCAAACATACAGAAGAGTTGAATTTTATAATAAATACCCATATATCCACCTGAATTCTATAATTAACATTTTACTATGCTTTTTGTCACATCTCTATTTACCCATCAATACATCTTACTTTTTCCTCTTATTTTTTTACAGTGTATTTTAAAGTAAGTTGCAGGTATCAGTGTACTTTCCCTAAAATACTTTGGCATGCAAATCATTACTCAGTTTAGTAAATTTTTTTTTACAGTTCGTTTTCTTTTGAGGTAAAATTTACATATAATGAAAAGTACAACACAATTGATTGTGTGAATCCAGACAAATGCCATGCATTTTTGCAACCCACATCTCTATCAAGATACAGAACATGACTGTCATCCCCCAAAAGTTCCCTCATACTCTTTTCAGTAAATTGATCACTTCTCTCTAACCCCCCAGAGGAAATCACCATTCCTATTTTTTCCTACTCACATTATCTTTGTTTTGTCTAGAACTTCATATAAATGAATTTATACAATATGCACTCTTTTATGTACATATTGTTTAAATTCTCTCACTCAATACAATGTTTTTAGATTCATCCATACTATTTTTTAAAAATTATTAAAAGTTAATGTACCTACCATGAAAATGACTATTAAGATGAGACAGATGCCCACTATGATAAGGAAGGGAATTAGGTAGTATTCCAAAGGAAGACTAAATTCTGGAACTAAGATAAGGTGGCCCCTAGAAGAAAACAAAAATCAACAATTGAGAATTGAAGAATTGTTAAATTCTGATGTTAATTAAAAACAGGAAAAAATATTTTTAAAAACAGACATATAGACATTACAATTAAATCCACTACACACATTCCATTTTCTAAAATACAACTTCCAATAATTTAAGGAATGCTTTCTACATCTTTAAGTCTATTTTACATATTTTTCCTAATAGCATGCCTATATGATTAAACTGTGTAAAGAAAACTAGCCAATCAATACTTACTGTGTCTATCCTGGAGATACGTTATTTATTTATTTTATTTTACTTTATTTTTTTGAGATGGAGCCTTGTTCTGTTGCCCAGGCCAGAGTACAGTGGTGCAATCTCAGTTCACTGCAACCTCCACCACCGGGGTTCAAGGGAGGTAGCTGGGATTATAGGTGCCTGCCACCATACCCTGCTAATTTTTGTATTTTTAGTAGACAAGGTTTTGCCAAGGTGGTCTTGAACTCTTGACCTCAGGTGATCCACCCGCCTCGGCCTCCCAAAGTGCTGGGATTACAGGCGTGAGCCACCACGGCAGGTCTAGAAATGTTTATTGAATTTACTAACTGGAGCAAAAGTGTATTTTATATGTAAAATCATGGTAGTACCTTGGGTACCAAAAAGAACCTCCACTTCAATCAAATTACTGTTCATAAGTTCTTCCTATGGAAAAACTCTAGAGTCAGTATTGATAATTATGCTGTTTCCTCCCTATCTGCTTTACATGTATCTGTTGTACCAGGTACAATGGATACAGGTCCTATACTCTACAATTATCTATGAGATACGGAATGAAAAACTGGTCAAATAATTCATAAGAGTTACAGCTTCCCGTATATCCCCCACCTTCTCCACCGCTGGACTGAAAAAAAACTACAGAATAGTGTATGTTGTAAGGTGGGGAACAGGAAATGCTACATGCCTTAATTCTCATTTGTCATTAACCATGTTATTACTGTGACATTATCATTACAAAAATTGACAGGGACCCATGAAATAAAACTGTAATCAAAATAAGCGCATCATGTTGCATGAGGAAATTTTACATGGCATCAAAGCTCTGCATTAAAAATTGACAGGGACCCATGAAATAAAACTGTAATCACAATATGCACATTGTGTTGCATGAGGAAATTTTACATGGCATCAAAGCTCTGCATTAAAAATATCCTTAGTTTAGGGAAGAGTCTGGATAATGTTCAGTAATATGACAGATATGACAGATCACTCCATTGGGTTCACTGTGCTACTAGACTAGTATGGTGCCAGCAAAGCTACTCTGTTATCCACTGCCAGTTAATTTTTTAGGTAGTGAAGTCAGGTATTTCATAACAGAAAGGTTCAATAAGAAACAATCGTTCTCAGTATAAAGGAAAATAAAAACAGATTTACTTCTTTCCTCATACAGAGGTGCTTAGGACACAACAGCACTTGAGACAAATAACATGAATGCGACTTATTACTTTCCGAGGCTATTTTTAAATCTTCACGCTATTATTTCTTATACACACACACAAGGGGCTCTATCAAGCTCCAACAAACAACAAAGATAATACCAGTAATTTCCCCCAATAATTTAAACTTTCCAAAAATTGCTACAATTGCTAGAATACAAGTAGCTTTTTATTTCAATCACTTTCCAGCAGAATGGGGGATGACAAAAGGATTCCACACACCTTTGTACAGCTTTGCACAAAATACTAAAGTAACTTATAGATCGTCAGTGTAAAAAAGAAAATCAGCAGCAGCAGGACCTAAGCTGCTCTATTTAATACCATCTCTTCCAGCACGAGGTCAGCCAGCTTTGCAAACAATATCCCTGTTCTCCGCACATACCCTCTGAAACTGCCCTGAGCCAATGGTACTGAGAGATGAAAACATGCTAGCAGTCCTCGCTCTCTGCGCCTCCTCAGGCTCAGCGTCCACTCTGGCGGCGCTTGAGGAGCCCTTCAGCCCGTCATGGCACTGTGGGAGCCCCTTTCTGGGCCAGCCGAGGCCGGAGCCGGCTCCCTCTGCTTGCCGGGAGGTGTGGAGGGAGAGGCGCCGGGGGAAATCCGGCCTGCGCTGCAGCGCTCGGGGGCCAGCGCAAGTTCCGGGTGGGCGTGGGCTCGGCGTGCCCTGCACTCAGAGCAGTCAGCCAAGGCCGCCAGGCCCGGGCAGTCAGGGGCTTAGCACCCGCGCCAGCAGCTGCAGAGGGTGCGCCGGGTCCCCCAGCAGTGCCAGCCCACCAGCGCTGCTCTCCAATTCTCGCCTGGCCTCAGCTGCCTCTCAGTGGGGTAGGGCTCGGGACCTGCAGCTCGCCATGCCCCAGCCTCCCCACCACAGTCCTGCAGCCCCAGCCCTTGGACTAGCGCTGCCCCCTGCGCGGGGGCACCAGGTCCCATCCAACACCCAAGGGCTGAGGAGTGCGGGCACGAGGCGCAGGACTGCCTGTCAGCTCCACCTGCAGCCCTGGTGGGGGATCTACTAGGTGAAGCCAGTGGGGCTCCATAGTGGGGACTTGGAGAACCTTTATGTCTAGCTAAAGGATTGCACATATACCAATCAGCACTCTTTCAAAATGGACCAATCAGCTCTCTGAAAAATAGACCAATCAGTAGGATGTAGGTGGGGTCAGATAAGGGAATAAAAGCAGGCTGCTGGAGCCAGCCAGCGCCACCCACTGTGGTCCCCTTTCCCACTGGAAGCTTCCTTCTTTCACTCTTTGCAATAAATCTTGCTGCTGCTCACTCTTTGGGTCCACACTGCCTTTATGAGCTGTAACACCACAAAGGTCTGACGCTTCACTCCTGAGGCCAGCGAGACCAAGAACCCACCAGGAAGAATGAACAACTCTGGACGGGAGGAACAAACAACTCCAGATGCATCATCTTAAGAGCTGTAACACTCACCCTGAAGGTCTGCAGCTTCACTTCTGAGGCCAGCGAGACCATGAACCCATCAGAAGGAAGAAACTCCGAACATGTCCGAACATCAGAAGGAAGAAACTCCAGACACACCATCTTTAAGAACTGTACCACGAAGGTCTGTGGCTTCATTCTTTAAGTCAGCAAAACCAAGAACCCACCAGTTCCGGACACAGTACCACTTTTAAGTATAGGAGCCTTTCCATGAGACCTCTACAACCTCCCTACCCCACAGCCACTAACCTGCTATAAATTAACACTGTTGGGGTTTAGAAGCCAGAGTATTGCATATCCTAAATTCAACCCATTGTAACTTAGTATCTCAGCAGTAGGAAGGCTTACAACTCTCATATTCTTTTTCTTCTCTTTTTATGTTTATGACTTCCTAAGGCACATTCAGCCTTGATGAGATAAATAAATCCTGTCCTATGAGACAAGCCCCAGGGTTGCTCAGAAATAAACAGAGCTTCTAGGTGAGAAGGAGCAAGCTAAAATAACAAATCAGGGCCAGGCGTGGTGACTCATGCCTATAATCCCAGCACTCTGGGAGGCCAAGACAGGCAGATCAGGAGGTCAGGAGATTGAGACAATCCTGGCTAGCATGGTGAAACCCTGTCTCTACTAAAAATACAAAAAAATTAGCCGGGTGTGGTGGTGGGCGCCTGTAATCCCAGCAACTTGGGAGGCTGAGGCAGGAGAATGGCGTGAACCTGGGAGGCAGAGCTTGCTGTGAGCCAAGATCACGCCACTGCGCTCCAGACTGGGCGACAGAGCGAGACTCCGTCTCAAAAAAACAAAACAAAAAACAGAACAAATCAGGAAGTCCCAGTGAACTAGGAACTTCCTGTGTGTTTGTAACTACAGAAATGGAATCAATTCCAGAATTTCCTAGTAAGCATTATGCTAAGATTCATATGCCCACGTTCTAAATCTAATATTCTACATATCCTGTTAATGCTCTCCATTAGAAACTAAATACATTTTAGTTTACTGTCAAGATATATTGTGAGGATTTTAAAGGGTCAACAATTGATTAAAAAAAAAAAATTTGGGGCATCTCGCCTGTAATCCCAGCACTTTGGGAGGCCAGGGTGGGTGGATCACTTGAGGCCACAGGAGTTCAAGACCAGCCTGACCAACATGGCAGAACCCCAACTCTACTAAAAATACAAAAAAAAAAAAAAAAAGCATGGTGGCCAGCACCTGTAGTCCCAGCTACCCCAGGGGCTAAGGCTGGAACCTTAGCTTGAACCCAGGAGGCAGAGGTTGCAGTGAGCTGGGATCCCACCACTGCACTCCACCCTGGGTGGCATAGTGAGGCTCTGTCTCAAAAAAAAAAAAAAAAAAAAAGGTTTTGAGCATCTTGAATCAAAAGCTCAATGTACATTCAAGATACTGTTTTTTTCTTAACCAAATCGCTAATGGTGGATGTGGTGATAGTGATGATACAGGGAACTACAACAGGACTACAATGGAATTTGAGTCCTCTGGCTCCATTTCTATTTCTTCTGTCAGCCCAGGTCTCCCACAGCTGAACTTGCAGACTCATCCTTGCCCTAGTCCCAGATTAATCTGTATTTGAGGAAGAAGGCATTTAAACAGCTTTAGGAAGTATCCCACCACACTGCTTCCATGTCCATGCCTAAATACAGCACATCTTATGAGCTCTGCAGCTAAGATTTGATCATTGAAGATCATCTAAGCAACCCAGAAAATAGGGTCTTATTTTCCTTTGTGTGAGTTCCCAGGCTAATTTCAAACCAGCTGCCTAGACTTAAGCTTGATAATAATAACCTGTCTAATTTCCCCATCCTTCTGTTGACACATAAAGTCTTGTCTGTTCTTTCCTGACATCCAACCCCCACCAATCAAACTACTGTGCCTCAGTGGATTTACAGCCACACAGCAGAGCCTTCTGTCCTATAGATCAGCTTTCCAGGCAATATCCTGTATTCAGCCCAACTGCTGGATATTCCCACTATTTCATCTGACTACTTGCTTGAACTTGCTCCTTTCAGACAAAACTCACAGCTGCCTCATTAAACATCTTACATCCCTTAATAAACAGGCTCTGTGCTCAGTCCTGTGTCCCCATTTGCTGCCAGGGCACTGCTCTGTCTTCTTGAGGAATTCTGAGGTAGCATAAAAGCAGTTTAATTTCATTAGAATTTACTAAATATCTACTGTGATGTAGCCATTGGGCCCAGTGCTAGGGATTAAATGTGGAAAAAATAGAATCTCTAACCATCAGAGAGAATACAGAAATCTTAAAGGAACTTCAAGGTTCTTTGTTCTAACTCTTCATTTTCAAAAGAGAAAATATGTCCATGAAGATTAAATACCCTCCCAAAGGCCACAGCCCAGCAATCCCTCCAGTGAACCTCACTACTCACTCTGATCAAAAACAAGCCTTGTCTCTGCCTACAACTTGTAAAGGTTGTATGTTATCCAATAATTTGCCTTCCCTAATAAAAGTTACAAAATGCTCCTAGAATTTAAGTTTTTAAAAGACCAAAATTGACAAAGAACAGCAGTTTATAAAAATATTCCTTGTGAATAAAGAAATCCTAATCGGACCAACTCATTTTCTTCTTGTCAGATTGGGAGGTCATAAAAAGACTGATAATATGTATTTCTGGCAAGAGTAGGGGAAAACATTGGCTTTCCTAAAATGTTGGTGGAAACATAACTTGTTCCCCTTTTTAAAGGGCAATATGACAGTTGTTTACTGAAATTTAAAACTGTTTCTCCTTAATTAAAAAAATTCCACGTTTAGGTACTTTTGCTAAAGAAACATTTGCGCAACTGCACATAGTATATGGTCAGGGATATCACTGTAGCACTTTCTGTAATAGACAAAAACTGGAAGGTAAGCATTAACATTTATGAAGCATTTACTATGTCCCAGGTATTCTTCTAAGAATTTTATTAAAGTGTTTAATCCTTCCAGCAATGCTATATGCTGTAGGTTCTATTACTGTTCACATTTTAATGAGAATAGAGGCTACAGCCCAGAGATAATAAATTTTTTGTTGAAGGTCACACAGCTAAGAAGCGATCGAAGCCAGGATTTGAATCCATGCAGCTCTTACTCCAGAGGTCATGCTTACAGCCAGTGGCTTACTGGCTAAGTAAATTAGGATATGGCTAAACAATGGACTATTGTTAAATACAGAATACATCATCCTTTTTAAGTAGTTAGAAGAGTGGACAGTAGCTAAAAAGAATAAAGTACAATAAAACAGTAATTGATGAATACTTCATTAATATGATAAAAAAATTAGAATCTTACTTGAAGAGGAAAAGAGAAGCTTTCTCACTAAAGGGAGTAAAAAGGGAAAGATGCCTATCTCTACTACTATTTAACATGGTGTTAAAGTTATTACCAATGCAATTTGATAAGGAAAAGCAATTAGAAGCATAAGAATTGGAAAAGAAAAGATAAAACTATTCCTATTTATATGAAAAAACTGCCACCAACAGTAAGAGAATTTAGTCAAATTGCAGGTTATAATATCAACACCTAAAAATGAGCTTTCAGCTGTACAAATTAAAACCAGTTAGTAGAGGTAATGAAAGAGCAGAGTCCACTTATGATAGTAAACAATAAAATACCTTGGCATAAATTTAACAAGAAATGTTTATCTCACATAGATTTTGGACTAAAAAAACTAAACAAAACTGAATACATAAAAACAGAGTTGGCTAGGTGCAGTGGCTCACTCACGCCTGTAATCCCAGCACTTTGTGGGGCTGAGGTGGGCAGATTGCTTGAGTCCAGGAGTTCAAGACCAACCTGGGCAACACGGTGAAACCCCATCTCTACTAAAAATACAAAAAATTAGCTGGGCAAGGTGGTGCATGCCTGTAGTCCTAGCTACTCAGGAGGCTGCAGTGGGAAGATCACCTGAGCCTCGGAGATCAAGGCTGCAGTGAGCTGGAGCCACTGCACTCCAGCCTGCGCAACTGGAGTGAGACCCTTTCTTTAAAAAAAAAGAAAAAGCAGAATTGAACAAATGAAAGGACATACCACACTCTTGAATAAGGAGACTTACCCTAAAAATGTCAATCCTTCCTAAATTAATTTATGAATATAATGTAATCTCAATAAAAATCTCATCAGGTTTTTCTGAAGCTAGACCAGTTGATTATTAAATTCCTTTGGAAGGAAAAACTAGAACCCTCATACATTGCTGGTGTGAATATAAATTGGTGAAGGCATTTTGGAAAAAGTCTGGCAGTTCCTCAAAGTGTTAAACATAGAGTTACCACATAATGCAACAATTCCATTCTAGGTATATACCAAAGAGAAATAAAAACATACGCACATGTAAAAATTTGTACACAAATAGTGAAAAAAGCATTATCCGTAATAGCCAAGTTGTGGAAATAAGCTAAATGTCCATCAACTGATGAAAAGATAAACAAAACATGGTATATCCATACAATGGAATAATATCCAGCAATAAAACGAATAAAGTACCAATACATGCTACAATATGATAAACCTTGAAAACATTACACTAAATGAAAAAAAACCATCAAAGAATATTATGTGATTCCATTTATGTGAAATAACCAGAATAGACAAATCCATAGAGAGAGAAAGTAGATTAGTGATTGCCTGGGGCTGGAGTGGACGGAGAAGGGACTGGGAAACAGGAAGTGACTGCAAATGTGTAAGGGGTTTCTACTTGGGATATTGAAAAAGTTCTAAAATTAGAATGTGATGATGGTTGCAGAATTCTATAAATATACTGAGATCACTGAATTTTACACTTTAAATGAGTAAACCTTATGGTATGTGAGATATATTTCAATAAAATTGTTTTTAAAATTTCACTAGGAAGGACCAAAAAAACCCATTGGAATAACTGATGGCTATTTGGAAAAAGATATGATTGGATACATTCTTCAAGCCATATATAGGATAAATTACAAATGAACCAGAGATTTAATGTTAAAAATGAAGCCGTACAAGTATAAATGTGGCTGAATTCCTCTATAACACAGGAGTAGGGAAAACTTTATTAAGACTCAAGACCAACAGCCCAAGGGAAAAGACATTTGATTTTTGGTTACATTTAAAAAAACCCAACACCACAGTGAAATAAAAATTTCAAAATACAAAAAATATTGTAATATTAAAAATTAAAGGGCCAACATACCTAATAAAATAAAGAACTTATAAAAATAGGGAAGAAAATGACCAACAATCTAATATGAAAAACTGACCTAGAGATAAACAGCTCATAAAAAATAAAATACAAGTAGTGCGTAAGCATAAGAAGAAAATGCTCAAATGTGCTTGTAATAAGAGAAATACATATGAAAACGATAACAGAATACCATTTCTCACCTATTAGTAAAAATAAAAAAACCTGACAACAACTTTGTTGGTGAGGCTACAATAAAAGAGACACCCTCATAAACTGCTGGCATGACCCTTATGGATGGGAACTGACAATATCTAGCAAAAATACATATATATTTACCTCTGAACTAGCAATCCAACTTCTAGAAATCTATTCCAAAAGTATACTGGCAAAAACATGAAAACACTTAGGCATAAGGTTATGCATTACAGCAGTATTTCTAATTACAACATAACATAACCAATTCAAATGCTGATCAACAGGGGACTGGCTGATTAAACTAGAACATCCACAAAACAAGAGATCTATGCAGCTGTACAAAAGAATGAAGAATATCTGTATCTACTCAAGGATAAACTATTAAGTCAAAAGCAGGAAGGGGAATACTGTTTATGCAGTAGGGTAGAAGACAGGGGAGAGGAGATATATTTTCCTGTATATTTTTAAATTTAATGAACTAAAGAATAAATTAAATCTTTTTTAAATTGTTACTTATAAGGTAAGGAGAGGAACAAGATGGACAAGAAGCATGATACTTAGAATCTGAACTTCTTTGAATATACATTGTTTTACTGATTTTGACTTAAAGTTTATATATAATTTTTAAAATCACACTTGGGGGTAGGGAGAGCAATCTCTAAACTCTGAAAGCAAATGAATCAAATAAACCTGTGTTTTCAATTTATAACATCTGCACACAGACTATTTCACTTATCTTTTAAAAAAATAATTTGCCTTTAGCCCCCAGTTGCTGGGGAGGCTGAGGTAGGAGGATTGCTTGAGATCAGGAGGCAGAGGTTGCAGTGAGTTGAGATCATGCCACTGCACTCCAGCCTGGGCCACAGAGTAACAGCCTGTCTCAGTAATAATAATAATAATAATAATAATAATAATAAATTTGAACTTATCTATTATGATATACTCTAAGCAGAGAAAGAACTGTTTTTAAAAAAATGTTGGTACTAGCATTGATATTCTTCTTCTGAGTCTGTTGTGTATATACTCTACAATTAGAAAAGACAATATATTATTATGTTGGTGTCTTTCCGCATAGAAAAATAAAATACCCATTTAAGATCAATAAAGTAAAAATTCTAGGCTCTTGAATTTAAATTGAAAGCAACAGTATACACTCATGATTTACTGTATCTTTAAAAGCCATATATATTTCCTAGTTCTGCCCACTGAAAGAAAGAGAGGGGGCTTGAGGGTAAAGTAGGTAGTAGATAATAAATAGACAGATAAATAGATAGGTAGGTAGGTAGGTAGGTAGATAGATAGATAGACAGATAGATAGAATAGATCTTTATGTACAGCTCTACAATTCCTTATGAACAATTCTAAAACCTAAAAAGCTTTAAAAAATAATGTTTGCAATTCATTTCACAGTCAACTTAAAGTGAACTGACAGGAAAAAATAGCCATATATTCATTGCAGATACATTAATTTGCTTGATTATGGGGTGTTGCCTCAAATTCTATTTGGAATATTATTTAACTTTTTAAAATTTAAACATTTTTCAGTGCCACAATATATCTGTAGCCCAGAGGTGGGATAAGAGAGTTTGTAAACTTGTATTCGCCTGGAAAGGGTCAAAACATTAAGGAAATAAAGCAAGTTACAAATTATTATGTACTGTATGGTTCCATTTTATGAACATGTGATCACTAATTAATGTGAATAATCAAATATGGGGAAAAACAAAGGTTTTTTAAAAAACAGTAGTTGTTAGACAATAGTGTCATATAGAGACTTGCACTTTAAATGTTTTATATTTCAATTTTTCCATATTTTGCTAGCATCTATATATTACTTTTTAATTTTAAAAAGTATGGTTTTATAATTAAAAACAAAGAATACTCTTTAAAATACATATTAAAGTATATAGAAGTATTCTAAATGGGGGAGCAATATTGAGGTAAAAGCAAGTACTAATTCTCCTCTCTTTTAACCAAGCAAACATGGCTGACAAAACACAACTTTGCGCAATTGTTTGTTGATACAACTTCCAAAATTACATTCCTTAACGTACTGTTCTGAGCATATAATATGTGAACAGCATTTTAAATATCAACACTGTAGTGGGGAACTAACAATAACAGTAAACAGAAAACCCTGCCCTATTCTTTTTTATGCATTTTCAAACACAAATGTTCATGGATTTCTTTTCCCCCTAAATAATTAGAATTGGATTTCATTGTGCCAGTTTCCTCTTTTGGCAAATGTAGATAATAAGTGATAATAATAACAACCACTAGAGGGTTGTTGTGAGGATGAAATGGATAACAAACATAGAAGTCTTACTTTATGAGTCCCCAGCTTTGCTAAATGCTGAATAAATATTAGCTGCTTTTATTATTATTATTATTATTATTATTGGTGTTCCTCTTAGACAAAAGTCTGTTCTGGTCCACTACGTTTTGGGGATCTGTGTCATGGAAGAAGTTCTGAAGTGTTCATTGTACCATTTTCTCTATGTTTTCTATATTAGCTGAGACAGCTGTGCCTCAAGTTAATTTCAGTCCACATGTTATCTTTGTAATGAGATTATTTTGTGGGGGTGGGGGAGAAGAGTTTCATATAAAAGTTTTCATTCAAATCAAACTTCTAAAACTTGAAAATTGACTTTTTGTCTTTGTAAATGTTAGTCACTTAACACAATGTTTTGGATTCTGTGTTTATAATATATAAAATATCTTTTAGTAATATACAAACATTTCTTAATAGAAAATGTCATATAAACATAAATTGCATTGTTTTAAAATACTAGTAGTTTGATTAAACTGTAAAATGAAAAGTTATTTTATCATTTTAGCAAGAAGGGTGACTTACTCTCACTAGCATGAATACATTTTCAACATAATCATACAAAGAAAAAGTAGTAAAATACTTTAAAATACTACATCTTAAAAGCATAATTATTTAAAAAGGGATAATTTGGCACTACAGAGTTCATTCTGAAACATAATTTTGATTACAATATTATATAATTCTACCTTAATATAAAGAAGAATTTTAAGCAACATGATTTTTTATATCCATTACTTACCCTTTTTCATATGTGAATTCATCTTTCAGAGAATTAGCTGATGATTCACCAATAAAGACAGATGGAATGTCAATTTTCTTTAGTACCTCAACTGTATAAAAGAATAATAAAATTATTCTTAAAAGCCCATACTTAGTGTACAATCAACTTAACTTTCTTCATAATAGCAGCAAATGCAACTGGAAACAATTATAATCAACTTTAATTGTCTATTGCTTGATTTTCCAGATTGCAGATTTTATTCATCATCAAAATGGTTGAGAAACATAACATTTACAGTAACAAAGCTAACATTTTGCATATATACATTACCTGAATTCTCTCAATAGTCTATGAGATGCAGATATAATTTTTATTGTTAATATTTCCATTTGATTCTTCCTCTCTAGACATAATTTGTTAGAGAAGAAAGATGAGGAAGAAATTTTAGGTTTTCTTCCCACACATAACTTAATTCCTAAATGAAAAAGAGAAAAAGCTTCTTTTACATACCCATTTCCATGAGAGGTATAAGCCAGAGAATATAAGAAAAGACAACTTCACAACAATCTAAAAAGTAATGCCACACATCTCTGGCTTTCCAGACTGAAAGGCTGCCAGGTGTTGAGAAAGGGAATAGAGTAGGAAAGCTGGGTAAATTTCTACTTCCTCATAAGCCTGGCACTCATGGCAAAGCTTTGTGTTTGATTGGTATCTTAAGATATTTGACTCTTCTACCCATATTCAAAACCAAAATCAAATGCCACCCAAAAAGAATTTTGTAAAAATTACCCATTACTCAGGAATAGAAATAAAAACAATCCTCTTAATGTTGCTAATAGAAAAAGCAGCCTCATTATTAGCTGTGAGTTAGTTTAACACATTTGGCTTTAGAGAAGGCCCATTTGTTTCCTTTTTATAGTTTTCAAAATAACTTTGTTCTGCATTTTAAAAACAATGCATATTCATTTGCATTTAAAAGAGGGGGAGGCAAGTAAAGCAAAAGAAAACAAAACAAAACCATAATCCTTCCCATCCAAGGACAAATGTTTTATTTGAAGTAATAGGCAGTTCTGTAAGTTGTGACAAATACGTACAATTATAACCACAATCACAGTTAGGATACAGAATGTTCCATCACCCACCAAAATTCCCTCATACAGTCAACCCCCCCCAAACTTATAAATCACTGATCTATTTTGCTGTTATTGTTTCATCCTTATAAAGACAAGGTTTAAAATCTTGATATCCTTGGTAGAGTAAGTTTTTTTCACTTCTAGATTGTTTTATGCAAATATAAACATTCAACTCTCACACATTCTCTCTTTCACACACACACCCCTCCACACACACACACACACACACACACACACACACACACACACACCAGAAAAAAACAAAAACATGTAAGCCCCAAAGCCCAAAGAGGGCAGAAACAAAAAATATTAGTCAAGAAATATTTAATCACTACTTTTATATCAATGTGATCAATACAATTTTATTTTTTAACATCAATGTGATCATATAATTTTTAAAGTGTAAGCTTTTTTCTACACAATGATACAGATCAGACATCCTGTTATGTCAATAAATACAGATCTACCTCATCATTTATTTTTATTTTTATTTTTTTTAGAGACAGGGTCTCACTAGGTTGCTCAGGCTGCAGTGCAGTGGCTATTCACAGATGCCACCATTGCATACTACAGCCTGTAACTCCTGGGTTCAAGTGCCCCTCCTGTCTCAGCTTCCCAAGTAGCTGGAGCTATACGCATTATTTCATTTTTTTAATAGATGCAGAGGTGTTGTTATACGACTATACATATTTTTCATATTTGGGAGATATTTTCTATCTTGCTAAGATATTTTCTCTACCACATATGAGTTTAAAGCTTATTTTGATACTTAAAACTTGCAATTATATACCCTGTGTATGATATTTTATTCTTTCATGAAGATACTATGACAAACTCAAGGAAGAACTTTTGGCTTGTGACTACTGGCTAATAATATTGGAAGTAACCTAGCTTCTTTGAATTATGATATCTAAAGAGATGTATGTAGAAAGCTCCTTACTTTAATAAAATGATTAAGAAAAAGGGAGAAAATATTGTAAGCAAATATGAGGAACCATTTTGAAAATGGCAACATTATCTACTGAAAACAAAACTAAATATGTTTTACTTCACAAAATACTTTTAAAACACTCTACTTTATTTTGATCTGTAAAACAACTCTGTGAGGTATATACTGCCAAACAAAGATAAATTACAATTTGAATGACCCAGTCCCAACGTCTCCAGATTCGTATACCCAATTGCTCATTCAATATCTCCATTTGATTTCCTAATAGATGTTTCAAACAAAGTTTCTCAGTTGAACTCTGAATGTCTCTTTTCCCTCAATTGATCAACTCTATTTCTCACCTCTGTAAGCAGCATAGACATTCACTTAGTTTCTCAGGCTAAACATCTTGGAGGCATCCTTGACTCCTCCCTTTCCCTTACTCCCTATACCAAATCCTGTCAGCTTCAAAATATAGCCATATTCCTACCACTTCTCATTACTTTAACTACTAATACTCCAAACCACCATCCCTCTTGCCTGGCTGCTGCAGCAACTTTATAAATCTTCTCTGTTGGCACTTTTGCTCATCTTTCACCTTCAGTGTTCTCTCCAAAGAACAGCCAAAGTGCTCCTTTTATAAAATATGTCATATTACACAGCTGTTTAAAACCTATTCATTCATTCATTCATTCATTCGTTCATTCATTTGGAGATGGAGTCTCGCTCTGTTGCCCAGGCTGGAGTACAATGGCACGATCTCAGCTCACTGCACCCTCCGCCTCCCAGGTTCAAGTGATTCTTGTGGTTCAGCCTCTCAAGTAGCTGGGACTACAGGCATGCACGCCACCACGCCTGGCTAATTTTTTATATATTTAGTAGAGACGGCATTTCACCATGTTGCCCAGGTTGGTCTCGAACTCCGAAGATGAGGCAATCCTCCCACCTTGGCCTCCCAAAGTGCTAGGATTACGGGCCTGAGCCACTGCACCCAGCCTAAAACTTACTTAGAATAAATTCCAAAGTCCTTATCATGGCTGATAAGGCCCATCATATTTGACCCCTGGCTCCTTCTCTAACTTTATCCCCTGCCACTCCCTCCCTTGTTCACTAATCCAGCCATTGTGGCTTTATGCCACACCTTGGAAACACCAAGCATGCTTTATCTTCAAGTTATTGTACTTGTTGTTCCCTCTCCTTGGAATACCCTCCTTCAGAAATCTGCATGACTCAGCCACTAACTTTAGATCTGTGCTCAAATTGCAATGCCTCACAGAAGCTTTCTCTGACCACCCTATATAAAATAGCTGCCTTCCTTTCATCTCTGTCATTCTATATCCCCTTACACTGATATTTTTCTTCATAGCATTTATCACTACTTGACATTATAGCACATCTATTTGATTACGTGTTCATTTCTTCTCTCCCACTCTAGAATGCAATAAAATGATAATAATCACAATAATAATAGCTGAACAACCATTAAATTATTACTATGCATGAGGAAGTCTTCTAGATGCTTAACAGGCCTTAATTCATTCAATCCTTATAGCAACTAAATGACTTAGGTACTATCATTATCCCAATTTCACAGATCAGAAAAACTGAAGCATATAGATATTAGGTAACGTATCCAAGGTCATACAGCTACTAGGTGGTAGAGCTGGGATTCAAACCCTGACAGGCAGTACCCAGAAAGTACTCTCTTAACTACTGCACTCTACTACCTCAATGAAAGATACGAAGGCAGAGCCTCTGACTGCATCATTACTTGCTATAGTCTCAATGCCTAAAACAGTGCACACTAGGCTGTCAAAAAGCATTTGCTGAAGGAAGAAATCAAAGAAAAAAAGGAGAAAAAAATGACCCAGAGATATACAGTTAGATATTTGCACAGTTTGGACTCAAACCTGAGGCTTCTTATTCCTTATCTAGGTTCCTCTCACTCTGCCATTGCATGGGTTTTCTCATATACCTTCTCTCATAAGATTTTCACAAACTCGCCAGGTCAAATAATTATTAAAATTATGCACACTATTATAGATGAAAATAATGGGCTTATAAAGATTAAGTAACTTTCCTGAGGGTGCAGGTACCTGGCTCATATATCAACTAGTCTGTCTTAGAAAAAAACACATATTTCCCGTTTCTGAAGTTGGTGTCCTTCCTACCACTTTCTGCTGTCTCCTAAAGATAAAGAATGTTATTGGCCCACTGAATTAATCCATTATTTCTGGCTAAAATAAAAATTGGTATATTCCTCATGTGAAGCGTCAACAGGAAGGGGCTTTTAAAACTTCCTTTTGTTTCCAGGCATTAGTATCTCTACTTAGTATACGATACCAGTATTCCTAGGGAAGGCCTTGAAAAGAGGGACAGATACAAGCCTCTTCTGATAAATCCATGCTTTTCTTACCTCTACCAAGTAACAGTAAAGATGAAAATGGTAAACATCTTTACAACATTTGTCTCCATACATATAAAATGTTTAAACACACGGGCAAAGATGGAGCAAAATATCATAGAAAATAATCTAAGCAACAAAGTCAAGAACCAAAATTCTGAGCAGTCTTTGAATAACAACTCAGTTGAAACATTTCCATGGAAACAGCAGGCTTATATGGTTATGTGCTACTTTTAATATTGAACATATTTCTTTAGGAGCTGACATGATTATCACAAAAAGGTTTTACGGTATTATAAAGAAAAAATAAGTGATAAACGGAACTGACAATTTCAGCCTGAAAAATTTTTACTGAAAACATGTCAAAAGAGTAAATAGTTTACAAATAATAATCAATTTGTTCAATCCAAAACATATCCAGCCCTTGAGAAGGTCTTGAAGATTTGCTAAATCCTGGGCTTGGAACTTTGGCAAAACATACAAAGAGTAAGTAACTTGCTCAAAGTTATACAACTGATACAAGTAGGATTTGATTTCAAATTCAGGCCTATCTATTTTCAGACTATGCATGCTTTCCATTTTGCCAATAAATGTATACAGATCACAAAAGTTACTGACCCTGGGATGTATCAACTGGGATAATTTTTTTAAAGAGGGTAATAGTTAAAGGAGGAGAAGTAAAATGTGTCAAATTGGCAGTACTAACATTACCAGTTTATTTGATAAGTAAACTCACTTAAGTAAGTCCTATAATTCCCATGTAGTAGCTGTCAAACTATTCTTGAAATGCTAAAACTTCTCATGGGTACTTAATGGACTCTACAGTCATAAAGATTTAATCAGCTAGGAGGTTAAAATAATAATTTAAAATATAAATAAATTACCTAAGAAATGCATTAATAAATTTTACCTTTTATATATTATAATTTTGCCTCACTCTATCAGGGTTAAGGACAAAAATGCCCAGGCGCGGTGGCTCACAAATGTAATCCCAGCACTTTGGGAGGCTGAGGCAGGCAGATCACCTGAGGTCACGAGATCAAGACCAGCCTGACCAACATGGAGAAACCGTGTCTCTACTGAAAATACAAAATTTGCCAGGCATGGTGGCAGGTGCCTGTAATCCCACCTACTCAGGAGGCTGAGGCAGAAGAATCACTAGAACCGGGAAGGCGGAGGTTGCAGTGAGCCGAGATCGCACCACTGCTCTCCAGCCTGGGCGACAAGAGTGAAACTCCATCTTAAAAAAAAAAAAAAGAAAAAAGAAGGGCAAAAACAAAAACAACAGAAAACACTGTCATAGGCTAAAATAAGGCTTTTTGGTTAAGGAATATAAAATATTTCCTTTTCAGGATGTAGTTATTTAAACTCCTAAATACATTCCAGTGTTTTCTATCAGTCTATAGCTTTGTGTCTATACTTCGCTTTACCTTGAAAATATGAATCAATAGGACTTAATAGCAAAATATACTGTGGTTATGCACTCAAAACAAAATAAAATAAATTCTAATCCTAAGTGTTGACGGTAAATAATCTTAGTATAAATTAGAAAGGTTTTGATAAAACCCCATAGTGCCCTGAGTGATAGAAACTACATTAAGTGAGGCATACAGCTTAAAAGTCAGTGTCTTATTATAGCCAGTTATGTCACTAAAATTGGCTCGTTGTTCCCTACAAGCCAATAATTAGTAGAGAGTAAGGAAAAACATTCCCATCTGAAATGAAAAACTACGAACATGCCAGTGTATGACAAAGGGATACTAACCAACTGGTATAAGGAAGCACAAGTATGTGGCTTTGGAATTTCAGCAGATTATAGCAGCTACTTAGTGTATGTGCGGACCCTAAAATAATGCTGTGAATCTCTAAATAAATTACAAAACGCCCTCTATGGCATTCTTAACTCAGCATGTTTATCCCTATTAAAGCTGTTTCTCCCAGTTTTTGTTAAAATTTTGGTTTTTAACAAAACATCAATAAACAAAACACTTATGTTTTAAAAAAACTGTTCAGAAAAGAAAGTCATTTTCATCTCTACTATGAATAAAATCATCCAAAGAGAGTTAAGAATGGGGGATTATCTGATAGAGAAGAAATTCTGCTTTTTAAAAAGAATATGAGAGAAGGAAAATCCTGTTAATTTTTAGTTACAAATGATCTGTCAAACAGGAGAGAAGAAAAGTGATACCTGTACTTACTGTCGTTGGATCCCATGCTAATGAGGTCATCAGAATCAACATTGTGAACTATGGCTGCCTTGTATCCTGCTCTCTGTGCATTTAAAACCTGCAAATCAAAAAATAAAAAGTCATGTTATAAGGAAGACAGTGGTTTGTCACAGTGTCCCTCAACTCTATAAATCAACAAAGTCTATACTATATACCTAGGACTAGATTATGAACATATGTAGAAATAAATCTCAGGTATGCTCTTGAAACATAGATGTTTTACAATTGATTATAAAAACCTACTGAAGTAAATAAAGGATGAGGATACAAGCTAAAACACTAAAAGGACCCAAAGTAATATATCTGTTTTGCTCTAAAGAGGTAGAAACTTGCTATAATCAGGCTTAGGAGTCACCAGACCTTGAGCATTCAATTCCCACCTCTGCCATGAATTAGTGGGATGAACTTGTGCAAATTACTTCTTTTGTAACCCTCAGTTTCCTAACCTTTTAAATGAGAATGACAATATTCTTCTCATATGTAAAATAATATTTTTAAAATGCTTAATACCATGTCTAACACATAGAAATGAGTCAGATAGAACCAATTCATATCACTAGCTTGATCATCCAAAATATTCTGTAAAATTCCTTTAGAAAGCTTTTTAAAAAATTAAAAATACCTGCAGGCTGAAGCTGCTTACTCTGATTCTATCTAGCTATTTGATCTTTCCTAAAGCTAGCTTCCAAAATAGTAACCTTTGCACCATAAGAATATAGTCGGATGTGTGGCAGAATTTTCTTACATGAAAGATCTGAAAAGTGTCAAAACATGTTATTACATCTCACTTTAAAAATAATTTTTCTGTTATAAGTAAAAATAAACCCAGACAAAAACTACTTATTGCATGACCTTTAGACTACCAGCAAAAATGAAGGATCAGATAGACCATTATTTGCATATTGGTTGAACAAAATAAAAATTGGGAGGGCAAACATATATATACGTAGTTTTGAATACATGAAATACTTTTGAACATATGTAGTTCTGGATACTAATTTCAGTAAGAAACTCTTGAAATACATTACCTTATGAGCATTCCATAATGGTATGTCTCAGAGTGTTTGAGTGTTAAGTGTTTTTAAGAAACAGGCATATTAATTTTTTAGAAGAATTTCCAAGTCTAATATTAGTTCCGTTTTAGTTATCAGCATTATAATGATTCAACACTCTGCAATAATTGCATAAAAATAAAACCTGAGTCATGTTCCAAAGGGTCAGGGAAAGCCCCGAGTCAAGTTCCCAAATGTAAAAAGGATATGCAATTATTCAGACTCTGGATCTGAAAGCTAGGTAAGAGAAATGAGTTCTACATATTCAACCCCAGTCAGGTCAGTTGACTTGGCACAGCGAAAAATTCTCTTCTCCATTATTTCTGACTTCTCTAAAACTATCCCACCAATTCAAGTTAGATTTCTGAAAGAGACAACAGTGTGGATAAATCAGAATAATATTATCCTATTACTGAAAAAAACTAAATCTGTAGGAGATATGACTGCCCCAAGAAATTAATACTTTGTTCATCTCATAGCCTCCATAGCACCTATGAAATAGTCTGACACAGGGTAGGCACTTATAAAATATTACTTGAATCAATTAAATGTATTTTTAAAATGTGCTTAAATTAATAGCTCATATTATAACATTATAAACACAGGAGATAAAATCATGCAGAGAGTGATTTTTAAAAAAACTAATTAATATAAATTGTTTGCTGGCACAGGACTCACTACTCTAATGTAGGAATAATGACAAGAAATCAACCAGTCAACAAAACTGTGACAAGTATGTTTTAGTTGTGCAAAGAAAGGTCAATAATCAAAAAAGTAAGTTCAGCATTTTTGCATATGAGTACATATTTTATTTTTAGGTGGATTTTGTTATCCAACTATGAATGCTGAGAAAATGCCAGTCCCCCACACCCTCTTCCCCTTAGATATCACTACTTTCCAAAGGGAGGAAAAAAATAATCTCTTAAGAATGTAGTCTGTAAACCTTGATTATTTGTTACATATATTAACTTATTATTTCTGCATGATATTACCATGGCAGTACAGACTTCACTTGGCTTTTATTTAAACAAAAGTATACTCCATTGGGGTTACTATTAGTTTTATCTGATGCTTTCGTGACCATTTTAACTTTTCCCAAAAAGCTAACCAAGGAACTGAGGAGAAATGTTTCTTTCCACACCCAAAAAGTAACTGTTGCCAAAGACACAATTTAAGAAATAAAAAATTAGACCAATATCAAAAGCTGTTTCCTGCTAATACCAAACTTGTTTTAAATTTCTTTTTAAAGCCAACCAATGCACATAGTCATTGAAATTACATCATTTAACTTTTTTCCCTGAATAAAAATATGTATGAAGGCAAACATGTAACATG
Source organism: Theropithecus gelada (assembly GCF_003255815.1). Lineage (NCBI taxonomy): Eukaryota > Metazoa > Chordata > Mammalia > Primates > Cercopithecidae > Theropithecus > Theropithecus gelada. The sequence goes on from NC_037669.1 coordinate 142,355,633, forward strand.
TTAGAACACAGAGAAAAGTGGTCTCAGAAACCACAACAATGAGTAAAAACTGTGGCTGAATTCAGCAAGTAGTTGCTGAGCTTAAAGATAACTGTATCCACACTAGACACAATGTGGAACTTGAGGGTCAATCAGAAAGTCATTATCCTTAAGGAAATTTCAATACTCATGGATAGCTAAACAGGTCGGTTGCTTTCTTGACCCTGTGTAGAAATGGCTTTGTCTTCTGAACGCCTATCAGTACTTCAAATTCCATCATCTCCATGAAGCTTGCCCTGTCCTGTACCCCTATGCCCCATGTACCTATATTAATTGCTCCCTGCTTACAGTATTTATATTAATCTATTTATATTTTTCTTCAAGATCTTATACAGTGTCTTATACTTACACATATACATGTCATATCCCAGGGGTCCCCAACCTTTTTGGCACCAGGCACTGCTTTTGTGGAAGACAACTTTTCCACTGAGGGAATGGTTTCAGAATGAAACTGTTCCACCTCAGATCATCAGGCATTAGTTAGATTCTCGTAAGAAGCGTGCAGCCTAGATCTCTTGCTTGCACAGTTCACGAGAGGGCTCATGCTCCTATGAGAATCTAATGCACCACTGATTTGACAGAAGGCAGAGCTCAGGCAGTAATGTTTGCTAGCCCACCACTCAACTCCTGCCGTGCGGCCTGGTTCCTAACAGGCATGGGACCACGGCTGGGGGATTGGGGACCCCTGTACTATCCCAATTCCCAAACTGGTCTTCGGGGGTCCTTAAATCTGCGATTGTCTACATATAAACTTTTCTGGAGAGAAGAGATAAAGTAATAATCTTGCAAGAGGCTTTCTCACTCTCAAATTATTAAGAATCATCAATATACATGAATGGATTTATAACAGTCTACCATGTTTAACTAAATCTAGCCATTAGGCTTTTAAAACTGTACCAAACAACTTAGGAGAAATATGTCTTTCACACATCCAAAATGCACTTAGTTCTATAAATACAGTACAAAATTATATAATATCAAAAGCTGTTCTCTGTTAATATGATGATACAACTCCTAAAATAGAAACCTTAGGAAACCACTAAAATGGGAAGAAATTCTGTAGGCCTAAGTGTGATCTCCAAAAAACAGAAGCATGTTTCAAAAATATAGCAAGTATGAAGGCTTTCCCAATGTTTCTGTTGTTTTTATTGATTTTTAAAATAAATAAATGAAATTAAATCAAAGAACACATTAACATATGGACTAACAGGCTTATGAATACAAACAAGGAAAATACATCCATGTTTATGAACTATAAAACTCATGTGTCAGTCAAATTAAATTACATTTTCAACTAAGCAGCAGCTGGTATTTTTAAGAACACATGAGGCAGAAATAAATTTTAAATCATTTAGTAAGCATTTGCAAAGTTTCCCATTCATAAAATGCAACCTCAAACACATGGTGTCAGATGGAAGCAAAGAACTTAAAGATTCATGAAACAAAGCATGCACAGAGAACAAATGCAAATCCAAAACAGCCATCAAAACTGAAAACTACATCATAAAGCCTTCTAAATTGTATTGGCAATCTGCCTTTTTAAGGAGACTAATCAGAGCTATTAGCTCAAATTATGGTAAATGCACTAAGTATTTTACATCCAATAAACAAATTACATGCAACTAAATTATATAGACCAGGTGGCACCGAACCAAGAGGTTTAAAGAAATAATGGAACTGCTGGCTTGTTATTATAAATAGCCAGTCTGTCAGAAGATAGCGGATTGCTAATAGAAGAGTCTTCAACAAGACAGGTTCTAAAAGGAAACCTGGGAACAACACAATAATCCATCTTATTTCTAGCCTGAACAAATTTGTAATATTGACACTAATAAAACATGCCTTATAAGAAAATAGAAATGATTATGCTGTTTAGCTGATCATGAATAGAGACCTTTTAAAAAGAAACCTCTGTGTGCTAGTGCTTTACACATATTATCCCTAATATTCAATACAACTCCACAATGTAGATATTCTTTTATATTGCTTACAAATGAGGAAAGATGGTAAGTGTAACTACCCTAAGGTCACACTTAGGCAGAGCTGAGATTTAAACACTGCTTTGTCTGGTTAGATAGAGAAGCATGGGTTTGCCCAATGAATCAGGATGAGGCCCAGGATCATTAACCTTATGTAACATTTTACAAATGTCTAGAAAGAGGAATTGAACTGAGAAAGCATCAAGATGCAGATAACATTAATCTTAAAATCTTGTGGGCAAAATAAAACCTATACATAAAACAACACAAGCCAAGAAGAAATGTGTTAAAATATTGTGGGAAGAGTTGATAGAAACTTAGAGGGAAAAAGGCTATGGGATGAAATACCTATGGCAGATTTTATGAGGCTTGAATTACACCTCAACAAAAACAGGAAATTCTAGTTAACACTGGGAAAAGATGGGGAAATTTTTTCATATGGGAAGAAGTGAGCTACAACAGAGCAAATGGTATGTTAAAAGACACATTTAAAACAAAACAAAACAAAAAACATAGTGATCTGACTTAAAGAAGAGAGTTACTGAAAGGCACAACAGCAGATTAGTTAAAAGTACACACTCTGGGAACTAAACTACCTGGGCTCAAATCCTGCTTCTATTAGACATGCAAGTTATTAAATGTCTATATTACTAGTATTGCAATATACATAATTACTTATTATTGTTTAATTTGAGGATTAAATAATTTAATATATTAAAAACACTTAAAATAGTGCTTAAACATTACCTGGCACATACTAAGTAAGAGTTATGTTTATTGCCACTGCTACTAGTGTTTATTGCTGGAGAGTCAGAAGTGAGAAGAGAGAGAGAAAAAAGGACAGATTGTGCAGTACCCTGAAGGCTCTTCAGAAAAGTAGACTTGTTGTCTCCTCAGTCAGGAGTTCAGAGTAGGCACTTGAATAAAGGGTTGACATGGCTAAAACACTGCTTTGGAACAATCTGGTAATGATTACATTGACTTGGAAAGGAGAGACTGAAGATTTAGAAGCTGTTAAGACAAGGCAGGATAACACTAATGACATGAAAGAATACTATCTCTTATTCTTCAAACCAATTTTTGAACTTAGGGAACTTGGAGAATGCCTTTGACCAAAATAGGAAAGCTGAGAAACTGTTCTGATAGGAAAGCAGCAGAGACTGGCTTTAAGCATACTAGATTTGAGAGGTAGCAAGTTTCCATAGGTAGGTAGAACACAACAGGTTAGGACTCAAGACAAAAATGTTCAGGCCGGGCGCGGGGCTCACGCCTGTAATTCCAGGACTTCGGAGGCCAAGGCGGGCAGATCACGAGGTCAGGAGTTCAAGACCAATCTGGCCAAGAAATTCAAGACTAGTCTGGCCAACATGGTGAAATCCCATCTCTACTAAAAATACAAAAATTAGCTGGGCACGGTGGTGCACACCTGTAGTCCTAGCTACTCAGGAGGTTGAGGCAGGAGAATCGCTTGAACCCAGGAGTCAGAGATAGCAGTGAGCCGAGATTGTGCCACTGCACTCCATCCTGGGCGACAGAGCAAGGCTCCATCTCAAAATAAAACAAAAAAATTGTCAGATTTTCAGCAAGTTAATCTATTTATTCATTCAATAAATATTTGGGGCCAGGTACAGTGGCTCACGCCTTTAATCCCAGCACCGTGCGAGGCTGAGTCGGGCAGATCACAAGGTCAAGAGATAAAGACCACCCTGGCCAACATGGTGAAACCCCATCTCTACTAAAAATACAAAAATTAGCCAGGCACGGTGGCGCACACCTATAGTCCTAGTTACTACGGAGGTTGAGGCAGGAGAATCACTTGAACCCAGGAGGCGGAGGTTGCAGTGAGCTGCGCCACTGCACCCCAGCATGGGCAACAGAGCAAAACTCCGACACACACACACAAAAATTCAGATTTTCAGCAAGTTGATCTATTCATTCAATAAATATTTGGGGCCAGGCGCAGTGGCTCACACCTGTAATCCCAGCACTTTGGGAGGCTGAGTTCGGGGGATCATGAGGTCAAGAGATAAAGACCATCCTGGTCAACATGGTGAAACCCCATGTCTACTAAAAATACAAAAATTGGCTGGGCATGGTGGCACACGCCTGTAGTCCCAGCTACTCGAGAGGCTGAGGCAGGAGAATTGCTTGAACCTGGGAGGCGGAGGTTGCACTGAGCTGAGATCGCGCCACTGCACTTCAGCCTGGGTGACAGAGCATGACTCCATCTCAAAAAAATACAAATCTGGCTGCCTCATTGTTTAAAACAAACTTCTAATAACATGATCTATTCACATTGTTACATTTCCTATAATCTTCAATCCTCTTTAACATCTATATGTGAACTAAGTTAAGTGTACTTTATTGTTTCTCTGGGAAGAGATGTTCAAATAAGCGGACATGTGTATATGTCCAGGCTACACACCTGCAAGAATGGTAAAAATGTAAGAGAGATGACTTTCCTTGGTGAATAATAACTTTGAAAAGAATCCAGTTATTATATTAGACAGGAGTCTGGATATTCATGTAAAATGACACACACTTAGAACAAGAACATTATTTACTTGAAATACAAATCTGCATTTCAGGTTCTTAAACTTTTATCTGAATTATAGTACTGTTTTGCATGAAGAGTAATTTGTAATATTTGAAGAACAGAGAAAAGGCAAGCTCAAAAGAAGGTCTACTTCAGACAGATAGAGGATATTCCAGCAATAGCATACATGCATTTCCTGCAAATGCCCAGTGTTTCTGAGAACATCTGTCTTCAGATAACAGGCAAAAGATATCTGATGATAAACAGTAACTTTTACATAAATAGTCTCTTCTAGTTTTAATAACATACATTTTAGTTCCCTATTTCAACATTTTTATAAGTATAAAAAGATCATTTAATTGGGAAGTTAAAAGAGGATATACTAAAATACGTCAAACAGAGTAATGCATGCAAAATAAAAAATATATGTGAGTTAGAGGAAAATTTCAGTGACAAGTCACAATTTTATTTACTAAAACAAGTAAACTAATAAGAATAGAAGTAGAAAAAAGTAATAAATACTGGGAAAATTCATCTACCATGGTTTAGGAATAAACATAAAAATACATCTCTGTCAAGGTGTATTTTAAGTTCTTAATCACTAGGAAGAGAAAGACTAAATTTTCTTCAACTCCGATTTTACTCATGATGTCTTCAGTAGCTTTAAAGCATCTTTCTTTTCTTTTTGCTCCCAATCTACTTTCACGTTCAAGTATGAACTTGGCTTCATATTTTAAATTGATATTTTAAAATATCTTCTGTGAACAGTGTTATTTACAAAACTCTTAAAATTAACATTCCATTTGCTGGAAAAGACTGAATGCTTTCTCCTTAGTAACAGCAGCAAAATGAAGATATTCACTCATACTGCTTCTATTCAACATTGTACTGAAGCTCTTAGTCAATGCAATAAGGTGGCGGGGGTGGGGCAGAGGGAGGGGACAGAAGAGAGAGTGTGTAAAAATGCATATGGATGAAGAAATGAAAAACTGAAAATCTTTATCTGCAAGTTCACATAATCATCTACTTAAATGAATCTGCAAAAAGACTTCTAGAAGACAGGGCATGGTGGCTCATGCCTGTAATCCCAGCATTTTGGGAGGCTAAGACAGTAAGATTGTTTGATTCTAGGAACTGAAGACCAGTCTGGCAATGTAAAGAGACCCCATCTCTACAAAAAATTTAAAAATAAGCTGGGTGTGATAATATACACCTGTAGTCCCAGCTACTCAGACGGCTGAGGTGGGAGGATCACCTGAGCCGTGGAGATAAAGGCTGTGCTACTATACTCCAGCCTGGATGACACAGCAAGACCCCATCTCAAAAAAAAAAAAAAAAAAAAAGGGCAATAAATGCTTAAGGGAACAGATATCCCATTCTCCATGACGTGCTTATTTCACATTGCATACATGTATCAAAACATCTCATGTACCCCAAAAATATATATATACCTACCATGTACCCACAAAATTAAAAATAAAAAATTTTTAACCAAGACAAAAAATGAAGGTGAAATTAAGACATTACCAGATAAACAAAAACAGAGAATCTGCCACTGGCTCTCTAAGTTATATTAAAGGGAACCTTTTAGGCTGAAATGAATGGAAAGTGGATAATCACTTGAATTTACACAAAATAAAAAATATTTGTAAATGTAACTACATAGGTGCTATGAAAACAGTATAAAAATATTTTGGTTATTAACTCTTTTCTCCTATCTGTTTAAAAAGACAATTGCACAAAATAGATGTAATTTGTAAGACAACAGTATTACGACAGTGAGGTCGAGGAGAAAGGAAATGAAGGTATATTGGAGTAAAGTTTTTGTATACTATTTGAACTGAATTAGTATTAAACCTAACTACTTTGTCTCAAGTTAAGATATAAATTGTAATACCCAGGGCAACCACTATAAAAATAACTAAAAAATGTCTAGTAGGAGAAACGAGGAAGTCTTAAAGTTATGCTAGAAAATAACTATTTAACACACAAAAATGCAGGAAATGAAAAGAGAAGGAAAATATATACAAAACATGTATGTGATAGTTGTTACTAAGTGTCAACTTAACTGAAGGATGCAAAGTATTTTTCCTGGGTGTGTCTGTGAGGGTGTTGCCAAAGGAGATTAACATTTGAGTCAGTGGCCTAAGAGGGGCACATCCACCCTCAATCTGGGTTGAGTACCATCTAATCAGCTGCCAGTGTAGCTAGGATAAAAGCAGGCAGAAGAAGCTGAAAGACTAGACTAGCTAAGTCTTCTGGCCTCCATCTTTCTCCCATGCTGGATGCTTCCTGCCCTTGAACATCAGACTCCAAGTTCTTCAGCTTTTGGACTCTTGGACCTACACCAGTGGTTTGCCAGGGGATCTCGGGCTTTTGGCCACAGACTGAAGGCTGCACTGTTGGCTTCTCTACTTTCGAAGTTTTGGGACTTGGACTGGTTTCCTCGCTACTCAGCTTGCAGGTGGCCTGTTGTAGAACTTTACCTTGTGATCATGTGAGTCAACACTCCTTAATAAACTCCCTTTCATATATACATCTATCCTGTTAGTCCTGTCTCTCAGGAGAATGTTGACTAATACAGATTTTGGTACCAGGAGTGGGGCAGAATGATACAGTTTGGCTGTGTCCCCACCCAAATCTCACCTTGAATTGTACTAATCCCCACATGTCAAGGGCATGGCCAGGTGGAGATAACTGAATCATGAGGATGCTTTCTCTTACACTGTTCTCATGGTAGTGAGTAAGTCTCACAAGATTTGATGGTTTTATAAATGGGAGTTCCCCTGCACACGCTCTCTCTTGCCTGCTGCCATGTAAGATGTGACTTTGCTCCTCATTCATCTTCAGCCATGATTGTGAGGCCTCCCCAGCCACGTGGAACTGTGAGTCAATTAAACCTCTTTCCTTTATAAATTATCCAGTCTTGGGTATGTCTTTATTAGCAGCATGAGAACAGACTAATACAATGTAACAAAGAGGCAGATGTAAATGCTACCTCATAAGTAATTATATTAAATATAAATAGATGATTTATACTGTTGCTCAAGTCTTGTGTTTCCTTACTGATTTTCTGACTAGTTGTTCTGTTCATTATTGAAAATGGGGCATTGCAGTCTCCAACTATCATTGTTGAATTGTATGTTTTTCTTTAATTATCTTAGCTTTTGCTTCATGTATTTTGGAGTTCTGTAATTAGGTCTGTGTAAGTTTGTAGCTCTGATATCTTCCTGATGGAAGACATTGTAGCATTCTTTGTCTTAGCAACAATTTTGTCTTAAAGTACAGTTGTATGCTGTTTGCATGGTATGTATTTTTCTTTCTTTTTGCTTTCAACCCATTTGTGTCTTTGAATAATATAAAGTGAGTCTCTTGTAAACAACATATAGATAGGTAATGTTTTTAAAATCCATTCTACTGGTCTCTGGTTTCTGATTGGGATGTTTAATCTATTTATATTTAATATAATTACTTATGAGGTAGCATTTACATCTGCCACTTTGTTACATTGTATTAGTCTGTTCTCATGCTGCTAATAAAGACATACCCAAGACTGGATAATTTATAAAGGAAAGAGGTTTAATTGACTCACAGTTCCACGTGGCTGGGGAGGCCTCACAATCATGGCTGAAGATGAATGAGGAACAAAGTCACATCTTACATGGCAGCAGGCAAGAGAGAGTGTGTGCAGGGGAACTCCCATTTATAAAACCATCAAATCTTGTGAGACTTACTCACTACCATGAGAACAGTGTAAGAGAAAGCATCCTCATGATTCAGTTATCTCCACCTGGCCATGCCCTTGACATGTGGGGATTAGTACAATTCAAGGTGAGATTTGGGTGGGGACACAGCCAAACTGTATCATTCTGCCCCACTCCTGGTACCAAAATCTGTATTAGTCAACATTCTCCTGAGAGACAGGACTAACAGGATAGATGTATATATGAAAGGGAGTTTATTAAGGAGTGTTGACTCAAACAGATTCTGTTCCACCGAACAACAGAATAAAGATTCTTCACAAGTGTATACTTTCCAGGACAGACCACATTAGGCCATAAAATAACCCTGGATAACTTTAAAAGTACTGAAATCACACAAAGTATATTCTCCAATCATAGTGGAATGAAATTAAAGATCCATATCAAAAGGAAATTTGGGAAATCCACAAATATTTCAAAATTAAATAACACACTCCTAATCAATGGGTCAAAAAATAAATCACAAAGGAAATATTTACAGTACTTTGAGATAAATGAAAGCAAAAACAAAATATAGCAAAACTTATTGGGATACTACTAACACTATATATTTGAAAAAAACATATCCTTTCATGATAAAAGTACTCAACAAACAGAAATAGAAGGGTACTCAACCTGATAAAGAGCATCTACGAGAAATCACAGCTAACATCATACTTCAGGTTAAAAGACTTAAAGCCTTCTCTCTAGGATCAGAAAGACAAGAATTCCACTCTTGGCACTTCTATTTAGTATTGTACAGGCAGTTCTAGCCAGGAAAATTAGGCAAGAAATTGAAATAAAATGCTTCCAGATTGGAAAGGAAGAAGTAAAACTATCTGTATGTGCAAATGATATCTCAATCAATCAATCAATCAATCAAATGAAAGAATCCACAAAAAAAACTACTAAAACTAATAAACCAGTTTAACAATGTGACAGGATACAAGATCAATATACATAAATCCATTGTTTTTCTATACACTAGCAATGAAGAATTCAAAATAAAATTAAGAGAAAAAAATCCTATATATAGGAGGATTTTTTCTGTCTTTCAACAAAAGAAGTGCAAGGTTTCCCTGCTAAAATTACAAAACATTGTAAAAAATTAAAGATCTCCATAATAAAAGGGAATGACATTTTATGTTTATAGATTAGAAGACCTAACACTGTCAAGATGGCAATACTCCCTACATTGACCTGCAATTTCAACCAAACCCCTATTGAAATCCCAATTTTATTTTGTTCCAGAAATGAAAAGCTTATACTAAAATTCATATGGAAATTCAAGAACTCAGAATAGTAATTAAAAAAAGAAAAAGAGAAAAAATAACGAAGTTGGAAGACTTGTACTTCCCAATTTGAAGTTGTACTGCACAAAGCTATAGTAATCAAGATAGTGTGGTACAGCATAAGAATAAACATACAAGTCAACTTATTAGAAATAAAATTAAGAAAACAATATTTCATATTTAGAATTCCTGCCAAAATATCTAACTTGAATCCAATCATGAGGAAACAATCAGACCAATCCAAAGTAAGGGGCATTTCTACAAAACAATTCTGGATTCTTCCAAAATATCAATGTCACAAAAGACAGAGAATGGAGAAACTTTTGTATCTAGCCATGAAAGAATAACTGATATGGATTTCTCTTCCCTAGACAAAATTTATGAAACAACTGCATTCAAAACTAAACAGCACAGGACTGTGCTCCAAGAAAATGAAAACAAGGTGATCTCCACAACTGCCTTGGCTTTCTGCCTGAACCATACATAACACAGCAGAGCAAGACAGAACACAGCCAACTCACTGAGTTGTGAACACAAAGATCTGATTTCAAACAAGCTGAAGTGGCTCAAATTTGAATTAGCAGGTTAGAGTACCACAGAGATGGGAGGTATGCAGAGAAATTACTTCAAAAATGGGGGGTGGAGCAAGACGGCAGAATAAAAGCCTACATCATTAATTCCCCTCTGCAGGAACACCAACTTTTAACAACTATGTGAACACAGAAAAGCACCCTCAGAAGAAACAAAAATCAGGTGGGCAATCACAGTATCTGGTTTCAACTTCAAATCGCTGAAAGGGACATTGAAGAGGACAGGAGAGACAGACTTGAATCGCTGACACCACCCTTCCCCATTCCCCGCCCCCTTCCCCGCAGCAACCAGGCAATGCAGAGTCTGCCCACTAGGGGTAGTGAGAGCACAGTGACTAGAGGACTTTACATGGAACTCAGTGCTGCCCTGTCACAGCAGAGAGTAAAGCCATGCTGAGCTTAGCCAGCACTGGTGCTGGGGGAGCATTTGGGCCATCCTTAGCCCGAGGGGAATTGTCTATCCCAGTACCAGTAGTGAGAATTTGAGTTTCTCTGCAAGCCTCACCACACAGGCCAAAGTGCTCCAGGATCATAGATAAACTTAAAACATAGTCTGGGACACAAGGAGTGCAATTCCTAGGCAATTCCTAGTGCTGGGAAGGGCTCAGAGTCAGCTGACTAGGGTGGCATGGGACCTAGGGAAACACCACCTGGGACAGTTAAGGGAGGACTTGCATCACCTCTCTCCCAACCCCAGGCAGTGCAGCTCACAGTAACAAAAGTGACACCTTCCTTCTACTCAAGGAGAAGAAAGCAAAGGGTACAGAGAACTGTGTCTTGCATCTTGAATACCAGTTCAGCCACAGTAGACTAGGGCACTGAACAGAGTCACGAGGCCCCCATTCCAGACCCTAGCTCAGGGACAGCACTTCTACATACATCCTGAGCCAAAAGAAAACTTGCTGCTTTGAAGGGAAGGACCCAGTTCTGGCAGGATTCACCACCCGCTAATTAAAGAGAATAACCAGTAGTGATACCCAGATGGTCCTTGGGCCCTAAGATATGCTAAGTTTAGGGATGACCCGGCACATTCCCACCTGTGGTGGCTATGGTAAAAGACTCCTTCTGTTTGAGAAAAGCAGAGGGAGAGGTAAAGGAGACTTTGTCTTGCACCTTAGGTACCAGCTCAGCCACAGTAGGGTAGAGCAACAAGCAGGCTCTTGGGGTCCCTGACTCGAGGCCTAGGTTCTTGGATGCATTTCTGGACCTGCCTTGGGCCAGAGGGGAGCCCACTTCCCTGAAGGGTGAGTCTCAGGCCTGGCAGTATACACCACAAGCTGACCAAAAACCCCCGGGCTTTAAGTAAACACCGACAGTGGCCTGGCAGAATCCCCTGTGGGCTGGTGGTGGTGGTGGCAGTCATACAGAGATGTCCTCTGCCTATGGAGAGGGGAGGGAAGAGCAGGAAGGACCTTGCCTTGTTGTTTGACTGCCAGCTTAGCTGCAATACAGTAGCACATCACGTAAATGTCTAAGGTTTTTGACTCTAATCCCGCTGGTTCCCAGACAGTATCTCTGGACCCATCAGGGGCCTGGGGAAACTTACTGTCCTGAATGGAAGGACACAAACCTGACTGGCTTCACCACCTGCTGATTGTAGAGCCCTAAAAGCCTTGAATGAACATAGGTGGTAGTCAGGTAGTGATTACAGTGGGCCTTGGGCAAGACACAGTGATGTGCTGGCTTCAGGTCTGACCCAACACAGTCTCAGTGGTGGTGGCCACAGGGATGCTTATATATCGCCATACCCTCAGATCCAGGCAGGCAGCTCAGCACAGAAAGAGAGAGAGACTCCATCTGTTTAGGAGACAGTAAATGAAAAGAAAAAGAGTCTCTGCCTAATAATCCAGAGAATTCTTCCAGATCTTATCCAAGACCACAAAGGCAGTACCTCTACAACTCTACAAAAACCACAGCATTGTTGGGCTTGAAGCCTAAGTCCCTTTGAATACCTGGACAACATCCTTAAGACAGATGTGCATGAATAAGCCAAGGTTGTGAAGATTACAATAAATACCTAACTCTTAAATGCTGAGACACTGAAGAACATTTACAAGCATCAAGATCATCCTAGAAAACATGACCTCACAAAATGAATGAAATATGGCACCAGGGACTCATCCTAGAGAAACAGAGATACGTGACCTTTCAGACGGATAATTCAAAATAGCTGTGTTGAGGAAACTCAAAGAAATTCAAGATAACACAGAGAAGAAATTCAGAATTCTGTCAGATAAATTTAACAAACAGACTGATATTTAGAATCAAGCAGAAATTCTAAAGTTGAAAAATGCAATTAACACACTAAAGAATGCATCAAAGTCTCTTAATAGTAAAATAGATCAAGCAGAAGAAAGAATTAGTAAGCTTGAAGACAAGCTATTGAAAAATAGTCAGAGGAGACAAAAGAAAAAAGAATAAAAAACAATGAAGCATGCCTATAAGACCTAGAAAATAGCCTCAAAAGGGCAAATCTAAGAGATACTGGTCTTACAGAGGAGGTAGAGAAAGAGACAGGAGGAGAGTTAATTCGATAGGATAATATCAGAGAACGTCCCAAACCTAGAGAAAGGTATCAACACTCAAATACAAGAAAGTTACAGGACACCAAACAGATTTAACTCAAAGAAAACTACCTCAAGGCATTTAATAATCAAACTCCTAAAGATCAAGGATAAAGAAAGGATTCTAAAAGCAGCAAGAGAAAAGAAACAACATACAATGGAGCTCCAATACGTCTGGTAACAGACTTTTCAATGGAAACTTTACCAGCTAGGAGAGAGTGGCATGACATATTTAAAGTGCTGAAGGAAAAATCCTTTTACCCTAGAATAGTGTATCCAGCAAAAATATCCTTCAGGTATAAATGAGAAAATAAAGACCTTCTCAGACAAACAAAAGTTGAGGGATTTCATCAACACCAGACCTGTACTACAAGAAATGCTAAAGGGAGTTCTTCAATCTGAAAGAAAAGGATGTTAATAAGCAAGAAGAAATCATCAGAAGGTATAAAACTCATTGATAATAGTTAGCACACAGAAAAACACAGAATAATACAACATTGTAATTGTGGTATGCAAACTACTCTTATCTTAAATAGATTAAATAATGAACTAATCAAAATCAGTAACTACAACTTTTCAAGACATGGACAGCAAAATAAGGCATAAAGAAAAACAACAGGCCGGGCACGGTGGCTCACACCTGTACTCCCAGCACTTTGGGAGGCCCAGTCAGGTGGATCACCTCAGGTCAGGAGTTCAAGACCAGCCTGGCCAACATTGTGAAATCCTGTCTCTACTAAAAACACAAAAAATTAGCTGTGCATGGTGGCAGGCGTCTGTAATCCTAGCTACTTGGGAAAAAGAAAAACAACAAAAAATTGTAAAGCAGGGGGATGAAGTTGAACTACAGAGTTTTTGTTAGTTTTCTTCTTCTGTGTTTGTTTGTTTATGCAATCAGTGTGAAGCTGTCATCAGTCTAAAATAATGGGTTATAAGATAGTATTTGCAAGCCTCATAGTAACCTCAAATTTAAAAACTTAAAACAACAAATATACAAAAAAAGCAAAAAATTAAATCATACCACTAGAGAAAATCACCTTCACTAAAAGGAAGACAGGAAGGATAGAAAGAAGGAAAAGAAGATCACAAAACCACCAGAAAACAAATAACAAATGGCAGAAGTAAGTCCCTACTTATGAATAATAACACTGAATGTAAATGGACTAATTCTCCAATAAAAAGAGAGCATCTGAATGGATGAAAAAACAAGACCCAATGATCTGTTGCCTACAAGAAACACATTTCACTACAAAGATAAACATAGGCTGAAAATAAAAGGATAGAAAAAGATATTCCATGCCAATGGAAGACAAAAAAGAGGAGGAATCACTATACTTACATCAGACAAAACACATTTCAAGACAAAAACTGAAAGAAGGAAAAAGAAAGTCATTATGTAATGATGAAGGGGCCAATTCAGCAACAGGATATAGTGATTGTTAATATACATGCACCCAATAGTGGGGTACTCAGATATACATTAGTAGAGCTAAAGACAGAGACAGACCTCAAAACAATAACATCCCACTTTCAGCATTGAACAGGTCTCTCAGAAAATCAACAAAGAAACATTGGACTTAATCTGCAAAAGGAACAAATGAACCTAATAGATATTTACAGAACATTTCATCCAATGGCTGCAGAACACACTTTCTTTTCCTCAGCACATGGATCATTCTCAAGGATAAACCATATTTTAGGTCACAAAAGAAGCCTTTTTAAAATTTTTATTTGTGTGGTGAGGTCTCACTATTGTTGCTTAGGCTGCTCTCAAACTCCTGGGCTCAAGTGATCCTCCTGCCTTGGCCTCCTAAAGTGCTGGATTACAGGCATAAGCCACCACACCCGGCCAGAAAACAAGTCTTAACACATCAAAAAACCTGAAATAATACCAAACATCTTCTGACCACAATGAAATACAACTAGAAACCAATAACAAGAGGAACTCTGGATACTATACAAACACATGCAAATGCAACAATATGCTCCTGAATGCCCAGTGGATCAGTGAGGAAATTAAGAAGGAAATTTAACAATTCCTTGAAATAATTGAAAATGGAAACATAACATACCAAAATCTAGGGGATATAGCAAAAGCAGTACTAAGAAGGAAATTTATAGCTACATCAAAAAAGAAGAAAAATAACAAATAAATAACCTAACGGTACATCATAAAGAACCAGAAAGCAAGAACAAATTGAACCTAAGAACCCAAAATTAGTAAAAGAAATAATAAAGATCAGAACAGAAATAAATGAATTTGAAATGAAGAAAACAATATAACAGAATCAATGAAACAAACAGTTTTTTGAAGAGATAAATAAAATGGACAAAACTTTAACTCGACTAAGAAAAAGGGAAGATGACTCAAAGAAAATCAAAAATGAAAAAGGAGAAATTACAACTGATAACATAAAAATTCAAAGCATCATTAGTGGCTACTATGAACATCTGCCAATAAATTGGAAAATCTAAAAGAAATGGATAAATTCCTGGACACAAACAACCTAAACATAAAGAAATCCAAAACCCAAAAAGACCAATAACAAGTAAAGAGATTAAAGCCATAATAAAGTCTCCCAGTAAAGAAAAGCCTGTGACCTGATGGCTTCACTGCTGAATTCTACCAAACATTTAAAAAACTAATACCAATCCAAATAAAACTATTCCATAATATACAGAAGGAGGGAATGCTTCCAAACCCATTATATGAGGTCAGTATTACCTTCATACCAAAATCAGACAAAGAAACATAAAATAAAGAAACTACAGGCCAATATCTCTGATGAATATTGATACAAAAATCCTCAACAAAATATTAGCAAACCAAATTCAACAATACATTAAAAAGATCAATCTTTATCACCAAGTAAGGATTTATACCAGGGATACATGGATGGTTCAATATACACAGATCAATCAATGTGACACATCATATCAATAGAATGAAGGATAAAAACTATATAATCATTTCAGTTGATGCTGAATAAGCATTTGATAAAATTCAACATCCCTTTACAATAAAAACCCTCAAAAACCTGTATATAGAAAAAACATACCTCAACATAATAAAAGTCATATACAACAGAACCACAGCTAGTATCATACTGAATGAAGGAAAACTGAAAGCCTTTCCTGTAAGGTCTGGAGCACAACAAGGATGCCCACTTTCACCACTGTTATTCAACATAGTACTGGAAGTCCTGGCAGGAACAATCAGAAAAGAGAAAGAAATAAATGGCATACAAATTGGAAAGGAAAAAGTCAAATGACACTTGTTCACAGATGATATTATCTTATATTTGAAAAAAACTATAAAGACTCCACACATGAAAAAAAATAAAACATTAGAACTGATAAATCTGGTAAAGTTGCAGGATATGAAATCAACATACAAAAATCTGTAGCATTTCTATATGTCAATAGTGAACAATTTGAAAAGGAAATTTAAAAAGTAATCCCACTTACAAAAGGCACACATAAAATTAAATAAATAGAAATAAGCTTAACGAAAGAAATGAAAGATCTCTACAATGAAAACTATAAAACACTGATGAAAGAAATTAAAGAGGGCACAAAAAAATGGAAAGATACACCATGTTCATAGATTGGAAGAATCAATATTGTTAAAATGCCCACACTACCCAAAGCAATCTACAGATTCAACGCAATCTCTATCAAAACCAATGACATTCTTCACAGAAAGAGAGAAAAATAATTGTAAAATTTATATGAAACCACAAAAGACCAAGAATACCCAAAGGTATCCTGAGCAAAAAGAACAAAACTGAAGGAGTCACATTACCTGACTTCAAATTATACTACACAATTATAATAACCAAAACAGCATGGTGCTGGCATAAAAAGATACACAGAACAATGGAACAGAATAGAGAACACAGAAACAAATCCATACACCTACAGTGAACTCATTTTTGAAAATAATGTCAAGAACATACCCTGGGGAAAAGACAGTCTCTTCAATGAATAGCGCTGAGAAAATGGAGGTACATACGCAGAAGAATGAAACTAGACCCCTATCTCTTGCCATGTACAAATATCAAATCAAAATGGATGAAATACTTAAATTTAACACCTCAAACTATGAAACTACTACAAGAAAACACTGGGGAAAATCTCCAGGACATTTGTCTGGGCAAAAATTTCTTGAGTAACACCCCACAAGCACAGGCAACCAAAGCAAAAGGGACAAATGGGCTCACATCAAGTCAAAAGCCTTCCTCACAGCAAAGGAAACAATCAACAAAGTAAAGAGACAACCTATAGACTAGGAGAAAATATTTGCAAACTACCCATCTGAAAAGGAATTAATAACTAGAATATATAAGGAGTTCAAACAATGCTATAAGAAAAAACCTAATAATCCAATTAATAGGCAAAAGATTTGAATAGACATTTCTCAAAAGAAGACATACAAACGGGAAATAGGCAAATGAAAAGGTGCTCAACATCACTGATCATCAAAGAAACGCAAATCAAAACTACAATGACATATCATCTCACCCCAGTTAAAATGGCTTTTATCCAAAAAACAGGCAACAAGAAATGCTGGAAAATAAGTGGAGAAAAGGGAACCCTCTACACTGTTGGTAGGAATGTAAATTAGCACAATCACTATGGAGAACAGTTTGGAGATTTCTCAAAAAACTAAAAATAGAGCTGCCATATGATCCAGCAACCTCAGTGCTGGGTATATACCCAAAAGAAAGAAAATAAGTATATAAAAAAGATACCCAAGCTCCCATGTTTGTTGTGGCACTGTTCACAATAGCCAAGACTTGGAAGCAACCTAAGTGTCCATCAACAGGTGAATGAATAAAGAAAATGTGGTACTTATACACAATGGAGCACTATTCAGTCATAAGAAAAAATGAGATCCTGTCATTTGCAACAACATGAATGGAACTGAAAGTCATTATGTTAAGTGAAATGAGCCAGGCACAGAAAGACAAACATCACATGTTCTCACTCATTTGTGGGATCTAAAAATCAAAACAGTTGAGCTCATGGAGATAAGAGAGTAGTGTAGTGGGGGGAGATGGGGATAAGGTTAATGAGTACAAAAACACACACACACACACACACACACACACACAATAAATAAGACCTAGTATTTGATAGCGCAACAGGGTTACTATAATTTAATTGTACATTCTAAAAGAACTAAAAAGAAAAACTGAATTGTATATAACACAAAGGACAAATGCTTAAGGTCACAGATATTCCATTTTCCATGATGTGATTATTATACATTACATGTCTGTATCAAAAGATCTCATGTACCCTATAAATACATACACACACTATGTACCCACAAAATTTTTAAATAAAAAACTAAAAAAAATGTAGATGGGTTCCCCTTGGGTCTTTGGCTAAATATAAGAATGGTGTATGCATGCATACAGTGAAACCCTACAAGCCTGGATAAACAAGCTCACTAGGGAAGAAAACAAGTATTGAAAAACTTAAGATTAACAATTTTTAGAATTCAAACAGGGTCAGGAAAAGTTCAAGCTTTGACCAGTCAGAGAGGGGAGACTTCCTTGAATACTAGATCATTCAGAGGACACCCTAGAAGGGTTATACCTTATTAGTAGAGCTAAAATAGTAGTGCTACAGTAAAGGCAACTCTTCATCAACTCAACAAACTTTAAAAACAAGCCTGAAAATAACCAAGCTCATCTGCAAGTAACTTAACTGCCAGCCACAACAAAATTAAATGGTCTTTAAAAAAAGACAATAAAATCAAGACATGATAATATAACACTATGTCCACCATCTAATCAAAAGTTACTAGACATGCACTATTCACAACAACAAAGACACAGAATTGACCCAAATGTCCATCAGTCACAGACTAGATAAAGCAAATATGGTACATATACACATGGAATACTACGCAGCCATAAAACAGAACGAGATCATGTCTTTTGCAGGGGTATGAATGGAGCTGGATGCCGTTATCCTTGGCAAACGAATGCAGAAACAGGAAACCAAACACCACGTGTTCTCACTTACAAGTGGGAGCTAAACAATGAGAACACACGGACACAGGGTGGAGAACAACATACACTGGTACCTCTCAGGGAGGGTCGGGGGAGAGAGAGCATCAAGAAGAATAGCTGATGGATGCTGGGCTTAATTCTTGAGTGATGGGTTGATCTGTGCAGCAAACCACCATGGCACACGTTTACCTATGTAACAAACCTATACATCCTGTACATGTACTCCAGAACTTAAAAAATTAAAGTCGAAAAAGAAATAGTAGACATGCCAAGAAGCGAGAAAATGTGACCCATAACTATGAGAAAAATCATTCAACAGAAACAGACCCAGACATTACATGAATACGGAATTATTAATAGCAGACAAGGATTTTTAAACAGCTATAAATTATAAGTTATTATTGTAAGAATACATTTACATGTAATATAAATAGACATAAAATTATAAATTATGCTCAAGGATTTGAAGGAGAATATAAACATAAGGCTCAGAGAAATGGATGATACATAGACACAAACACCCACATTTTAAAGATCCAAATGAAACTTCTAGATAAAAGAGATACAATATGAAAAGTTCACCAGGTGGGCTTAAAAGATTATAGACATTGTAGAATAAAGGATCAGTAAATGTGAAGACAAAGGAATAGAAATTATTAAACTGAAACACAGAAACGCACAAAGTAGGAGAAAAAGAATCAAGAGCTGTTGTAGATTAAAGGAGACATGACAACCAAGCTGAATGTGTTTAGTTTAGGATTCATGATTCGATCCTGAAATGGTTAAAAAGAAAAAAACTATAAGAGGTATTTTGGACACAATTAGGAAATTTGAACATGCAGTTTATATTATTAGATAATATTTATCAATATTAAATTTCTCAAGTGTGGTTACTACATGTAGGAGAATGCTGCTGTCGTACAGACAATGAATGGGGCTTATTTTAAAATTGTTTAAGAAAAAACACTTGGTAGTTACTAACAATGGATTAACTTCAGAAGTATACCTGTATTTTCATCTTTATTATAACATGAACCACAAGCTTTTGTCTTGAGGGCATTATTTTTTAAATATCCAGCCGAGTACTGTGACAACCTGATACATTTTAATCAGGCCAGCTTCACATACCTAACTTTAAATAGATTAATTTTCAACTACCATGGCTCATTAAAAAAATGATATAAATATGGACTAATTTCACGCTCTCAAATTGAAAATAAAAACAAAATCATCCTGCATTTAGTAAAGATAAGTGCATAGCACAATACTAGTAAGCAAAATTTGTGAAAATTTGTATTTCAGAGTATTACTTTAAAAATTAACAAAAGGTGTTTTCATGCTTCTTGGTATAAACATTAATTACTAGAAAACTAAGCCTGTTTTCACCTTGAAAAACAGAGATCTGACAAAATAACATTTAGACCATTTTAAGTGCCAGGCTTTAATGTTCCTTAAGAACAATCTTTTTTGTTTCTGTATCTCTCAAGCCTAGAAAAATCTCTCTCATATAAATAGTTGTTTAAAGTAAACTACAACTAAGGTAACTGATTATCCAGCAATATGTAAGTCAAAAAAATAAAATTTCCTCGTATCTGTTGGTTAGTTCCTCCCCAGTCCCTCACCCCACCCACCATCCATAAAAGCACACAGGAAATTTTACTTTAGTCATTTTGGATAAAAATTTTTCTGATATGTTGCATTTTTCCCACCTTTTTACCAAATGTGACTTGACCTTTTCCAGTTACTCGGGATCATCATGAACGTGCTTCAACAGACTACAGTTTTTCTCTTAAGTGTCAAATGTTACTTCCTCTCTCTGTGCTTACCACTAGTACTCTGCTAATAGTTATTCCGGACTTCCTCCATCCATATATTCTTCTCTGTGGCAGAGGGAAAAAAAAGAACTAACCCTGATAAGAATTCTATTCTTTTAAAAAAATTAAGTGCATAAGAATTCTGAGAAAAACTGCCAGGAAAAGTACATGGTTTTAATGCTGAAGCTTAGCAACATTCAGAACGGTGGTACAAAGGCATGTTTCCTTCTCTTCTCTGAGGCTATGTTCTGAAAGAGTTGACCTTTTGCTAAGTGGCGTATTACCACTGTACATGTTAAGCTTAGAGGTAAGCTTAATTTATTTATTTCATTAGAAAACATTTTTGGTAGGGCTGGTAAAATCTTCTGTGTTATACAAAAAGTCATACTTATTTGTTTCAAGTACAGTATACCAAAAAACAGAAGCCAAAATGCTTGGCACTTAAATTATTAAAGATCTTATGTTGGCCAGGTGCAGTGGCTCGCACCTGTAATCCCAATACTTTGGAAGGCCGAGGTGGATGGATCACTTAAGGTCAGGAGTTCAAGGCTAGCCTGGACAACATGGTGAAACCCCATCTCTACTAAAAATATGAAAATTAGCCAGGCGTGGTGGCGGGTGCCTGTAATACCAGCTACTCAGGAGGCTAGGGCAGGAGAATCATTTGAACGTGGAAGGTGGAGGTTGCAGTGAGCCGTGATCAAGCCACCACACACCAGCCTGGGTGACAGAGCAAGACTCCATCTCAAAAAAAAAAAAAAAAGGCCGGGCGCGGTGGCTCACGCCTGTAATCCCAGCACTTTGGGAGGCCGAGGCGGGCGGATCACAAGGTCAGGAGATCGAGACCACGGTGAAACCCCGTCTCTACTAAAAATACAAAAAAATTAGCCGGGCGCGGTTGTGGGCGCCTGTAGTCCCAGCTACTCGGGAGGCTGAGGCAGGAGAATGGCGTGAACCCGGGAGGCGGAGCTTGCAGTGAGCCGAGATAGCGCCACTGCACTCCAGCCTGGGCGACAGAGCAAGACTCTGTCTCAAAAAAAAAAAAAAAAAAAAAAAAAAAAAAAAAAAAAGATCTTATGTTATTTTTCTGATGGCATCATTTTAAAGTCAATCTATGGTATATGGACAAAGCAATTTTAAATACTGGGAGACACAATTTAATGCTAAAATTACAAATAAAACATAATTTTTGAACTAAGAAGTACTTAGGCAAAAAGCATACTTCTTAGTGTCCCTGCCAGTGTTCACTGCTACACAGAAAAGACTGGCCTAAATCTGCATTTTTCAAACTGTAGGTCATGATCCATTACCAGGCAGTAAAGTCTTAGTGAATCTAAGTGAATTTTAGTTTTTAATAAAAAGGAATTTCATATACCAAGTTATTACCGTATAGGTAGTGTACGTAAGTACTACTCCATGAAATTTTATTGTCGGACTGTGTGCTGTATACATACTAGGGCACAAGTAAAAATAAACTTCTTAC
Source organism: Theropithecus gelada (assembly GCF_003255815.1). Lineage (NCBI taxonomy): Eukaryota > Metazoa > Chordata > Mammalia > Primates > Cercopithecidae > Theropithecus > Theropithecus gelada. Next base: position 142,377,696 of record NC_037669.1, read on the forward strand.
TGTGGGTGGACTGCAGTCAAAAAAGTTTGAAACCCACTCATATAGGATAGTTCTTAGTATTCCATAGGTTGTTGGCAATCAGAAAAAAGACTGATGCCTTTCAACATGATTGTTCCATGTTGCAACAATCATGTTCTGCAACATCCCATCACAAAATCAGTCATTAGCTTATAGTCTTTGAATGTGGCTATTTCCAGTATTACGAAGTTTAATACTGTAGCTGGAACATGGTTAGTACTAAAGATAATAAAATGAATAACATATAATTAAATTTAATTTAAAAGTTAAATTACGTTTGTCTTTTTTCCCAGTGACATTAAGAAAATCTGAAAAACCTTTATGTGCAGTTATGCTATAAGTTAAAAAAAACTTGTAAGTTATGTCTGCTATAAGTTAAAACTGCTTTAAAAAAAAATCTTTACTTTGTAACAAACTACACCAGTTAAAATAAACTATACTAGTTAAAAGCTGCCTAAATATTTGTTGGAATTGCAATTTAAGTCAAAAAAAGCCATTCATAAAATATTTTCTAGTTACCCATGTATATTAAAGTAGATATTTAAAATAAAGGATCTGATCTAAGTTCATATTTTTTAGATATTGATAGGATTCATATTCTAATCAAATCTTAATGATTTCTCATCCTAACACAGCAGAGGCCCCATTTCAGCCCAACCATCACTGAAAATAAAGTCTTTAGAATAACTTTCTGTGCAACAAGAGAATAACTCTCTGTACTTAAAATCAGCTTACTAGGAATTTCACAAGTAACACAGGAACTCCCATTGCACTTGAAAAGTATCTGTGATGGAGCAATTACAGTATGAATTTTGATGTCTAGCGCCACCCAGTGACAGATCTCTGAGTATACTCCTCCATTACTGCCTGTTAATTGCTTCCGGTATTGTACGCACTGTACTAAAATCTCAGTACACAGAACTGTAGAAAATATACGCTCTACTCCCAAGAATCTGAAATTAGAAAAGACATTCGCATGGGTTTTTTAGTTTAGGATCAGGCTAGAGGTAATGAAAATAGTATAATGGAGCAAAAAGAAAGAATTAGAAAATACACAGTATTGCTAGAATTTGTTCTGGCCTTACAAAGAGCCTTTCCCATTGCAAGCTATTATAAACACAAAATAAAAAAGGAGTAACTTTAATGAGCAATCACTTTATGGTATACTTAACATCACTTTATTTAAAACATTTGAAATCAATGTAAAAATAGCCCAAATAAAGAGCTTTCTCATTATGAAAATCAGCTCGTTTAACATAATCTGTAGATGGAATAAAATCTTGAAGATAAAGAATTACCAGGCCAGATGCAATGGTTCACATCTGTAATCTCAGCACTTTGGAAGGCCAAGGTGAAAGGATCAATTAAGCCCAGGAGCTTCGGACCATTCTGAGCAACATGGCAAGATCCCCTCTCAACAGAACAAAACAAATTAGCTAGGCATGGTGGAGGGTGCCTATAGTCCTAGCTACTTGGGAGGCTGAGGTGGGAGGATTGCCTGAGCCTAGGAGGTCAAGGCTGCAGTGAGCCATGTTCATGCCACTGCACTCCAGCCCAGGCAACAGTATAAGACCCTGTATCAAAAAAAAAAAAAAAAAAATTACCTGATAACAAGGTCTTTAATGAAGTCTGATTAAAGTGATATATTAGAAAGCAACAGGTCTCTCTTAACCTAAGTATTGAGTACACAGAAATTCATTTTACTATTATTTAAATTGCACATATACACATTATGGATACTTTTACTGTGTATGCTATGTTTCAAAACACAAAAAGGTGAGAAGTCAAAAATGAAAAAGAAAACAGCATAACACAGATACTGAATGGTTTTGGAGCATGGCCTCTTCTAACTAGTTATAAATTGGGTTTTTGCAGTTCTAGCAATGTGACACAACCAGATCTTCACTTTACTGTCTACCTTCTAAGGATTCCCTAAAGAAAACACACTCTTAACTCTGCTTCTAAATCTTTCCAAGTGCAAAATGGAAAAGTTCTCCGAGAACTGATTTTCTCTTCCTTCAGCATAGCCAACACAAAGCAACAATAAATTAATCATCAGCCTGGACACAAAATACCCTTTCTCCCCACCCAGATGTCTGGTAGAGGAGAAAAAGTACTTATTCTATACGGGAAGAAAATGAAATAAATTAATGAGAGACACAGAGAATAGAGATAATTCTCAAAATCTAGCTATGATCATCTTTTTGAGTCCAAAGAAATAAGAAGAAATTAAGAAGTAGAATCTCTTTCTCAAGTGATCAAAGCAATGCAGATGAGAATGCAGCAATAGATCTGAGGATTCAGATGTGAATATAAATCGTTAATTTTATCTATTGGATAAAAATTCCTGGGAACCTTGCAGTATTGAATAATCAATTATTAAAATAAGGTCCAGAATTGTAGCAAGCAATCCTGCCAGTATTACATTCTCCATTTCAACATTGTTCTTTTCTGCATATTATTTTAGGACTACTGCAGGCCATGTTGGGAAGAGCTACTCCTCAGAAGAGAATATCAGGCTCTTATGACATTTTAACTCTCATTAATATTATAGTTCAGTGATATAAAACTATCTTTCTCTCTTTCTTTAGATCCCTTACCTAGACATTGTTCACTGATAGTATATCTGAGTAATCTGAATCTCTTGATTTTAACACATTTCATTGCTTGAGTCCAAAATAAAGCAATAAGTCTCTTGAAAAGTATATGGTCTAGCATTCTGATATCTGTGATTAAAGGATACCCATGTAAAACTTCTGAAGCAAAAGAATGTTTGGGGAAGAGATATATAAATAAAGTTACTGGCATTACATTGCTTCATTAGATTAGAATAAAGCACATGTAAATTAACATTTTTCAGCTTTTTTCATTCATGAAAGATTAACTTCCTGGTAAAAGAAGGGAATTTTGCTTTGTTGTTTTAATACTGAATAAATTTATGTACAAAGAAACCTAATCATGAAAATGCAAGTATATTTAACAATTAAAGGGTGGAAGAAATGAATGAACGAACAAATGAATGAATGAATTAGTAGCACAAAGCTGTTTGATTGAACCATATATGGATAGAACTGTTTCCATCCATCAAGTATCCTTGAATATGCTCCTTTAGTGGAATCTTTTAAACATGATTCTGAAGTAGATTAATAACAAGTGTTATAAACCACTTTATAGAAATATATAAATTATGAAAAATTAAATGATATTAAATGACTTTCAGGTAATTTGCAGAGTTTAATTTCTACTTAAGGTCATATCTACTTGCTTACTACTACTGAAACAGTAGCGCAGAGTATGTGCAGAGTATGTTCTGGGGACGACAAGTAATGTGTTTGCCTGAAGGCCTGAAAGGGCATAATGAAAGGTAAATCTAGGAAAGAAAACTAGAAGGCCACTTTCTGAGATAACAAAAAATCACCAAAAAAACAAAAAAAAAAAGAAAAAAAGTTATTACAATATGATCAAATAATCCCAAAAATGTTTATGGTAATTTTAAAAAATTCTATAAACATTGAGAACTAAAGAAAAATATCTGTGAGATAAACAAATATCTAGACTTAGAAATAATTCCAAAAGCATTAAGTGAAATGAACATGAAGCAAATGGAAAGCTCCTGTGATATTGTTTAGGCTCTAATCTATTCACATTTTATTATAAGCCCTTAAAGTTTTTAAAGTAAATCACTTTGCAAATATTTATTATTCATCTACCAATGTCATATAATGCATTAGGCACTAGCACTACAGAATCTAAAACATGATTTTTTTCTCTCACAGAGAGAAACAGAGACTGATGTGGGATTAAACAGTATATAAAAGATACGGGCCAGGTGTGGTAGCTCACTCCTGTAATCCCTGCACTTTGAGAGGAAGAGGCGGGTGGATCACCTGAGGCCAGGGGTTCAAGACTAGCCTGGCCAATATGATGAAACCCCATCTCTATCAAAAACACAAAAAATTAGCTGGGCATGGTGGCACGCACCTGTAATCCCAGCTACTCAGGAGGCTGAGGCAGGAGAATTGCTTGAACCTGGGAGGCAGAGGTTGCAATGAGCCGAGACCGTGCTACCGTACTCCAGCCTGGGCAATAAGAGCAAAACTCCATCTCAGGGAAAAAAAAAAAAAAAAAAAGATAGGATGAGTTCTACCTTGAAGAAAATCAGGAAGGGTTTCAGACAGGACATAGTTTATCTTAGATCTAAAATAAAGTCAGATTGGCCAGACAGACAAGTAGAAGGAGGACATGCCAGATGGAGGACATGACAGAAACTAAGACAGAGTGGGAGACACTGCTCAGCACATATGGGGACTTGTAAATTCTTATGAGGTGGGAGGAGTGGCAAAGTAGAGATGAAACTTGAGAGAGAGGCAGAAGTCAGGTAAAGTATCCCAGTTAAGTTTTGTATTTGTATCCCAGTTAAGTTTTATAAAAGCCACATTACAGCAGAAAATAGCTCTGAAGAGACCCAACATATTCCTTATCATCTACAATCCAAATGTACCTCCATTCATGCCAAAAAAAAATGGGGTGTGGGAAGGGAGAATAATATCTAAGTCCTTTCGGCCTTGATAACTGGCCTAGATGGCTTTGCAGCTGCATTTTTCAAAAATACTCATTCACACATAAGATAGAGTAAGATTCAGCACACATGGCTGAATAAAGTGCATATGTTGCACCATTTCTGTTTACCAGTGTTCCCTAAAGTCTAGCTAAAATACAGTAAATTCGCTACTCAGAGAAATTGGTGACTTGCCATTATATCCAAGTAATGAAAGCATCTGGTACTGAAATGACAATGGGCAGATTTTTTTTTATAACTTATCTTTATTCAGTTATAGATACAGAAAATTGTATAGCTCTGAAAGTTCAATGTTAAATGATTATTTTAATGGCCTTTCAATTACTAGGTATTTTTACAGATTTTTTTTAAAGTCGTATTTCTCACTGGGATGCCAATTCAAGCCTTCTGAGAAACGTCTCCCTCAGAATGCTTCAAAGTCAACTTTCTAATTAAAAGATTTAATATAGCCTTAATTTATTTGCCAAAGTGCCAACAATGTTTTTTAATCTCAAATGCTCACCAAAAACTAACATTTCCAAACAATTATGTTTTGTCACAGTAAAGAACAGCATCATACAAAGACAAAATAGCACTGTTTTGCTTTTCCTCTAAAGAGCTGTATTTTTCAGAGGATACAGTTTTTGTCAGTATAAGTGATTACTTTTAGAATAAGTACCTGACATGTAATCAATAGTTCTTCTTACTGGCTTTTTGGATATTCTACATATTCAAACATTCATTCTGAGCATGGGTTTTGCTGCACCTCCTCAAGGTAAGACAGATTAAAAGGTTCATATGTGTTTCTCTCAACAGAAGATAAAAAATTAAAACAATGGCTCTCTTTATTTGGAAAGCAATTCCCTTTCCTCCAGGAATTGTTAATTGCATTTCCGCTGCCTCTGTGGTTATCTTTGAGTCACAAATCACTTGGGATGGTTTATATGAAGAAAATATGCCATTTTAAAAACTATAACATATATTCCACTTATTCATTTCCTTTTAAAGAAGAAGAAAAGTGTACGTTTATTTAATCTTTTTAAAAAAAAAACTAAAAGAACTGTAAAAATCCTGAAATGCCCACCAACATTAATCATCTGAAATATCTCGATAAATTTTTATTCCTCGTTTCTTTTCTCTTTGTGGTCTAAAACAAAGAGTTCCTTTCTCCAAGGAAAACTTTAAAAGATAGAGCCAATTCTCCTTTGTCTGAGATAATTTGTATGTCACTTTGGATAAGAGGCATGCCAAAATATAACCCTGCACTACCATCAATTGTAGTATTATGTATGAAGCTGAATTAAGTTTTCCTCAGTACTCAGTCCTAGTAAGCTATGTAATAAATAAGGAAATATATCATTTTCTAACTATTTTAAGCCAATGCATCATAGAGAATTGTGGATATACACGAATGAACCATTATTGATTATCTACAGGAGATATTTATCAGCAATTCTGAAAAGAAGTATTATACATATTAACATTGATGACCAAATTCCACAACACACTTAATATAAAACTGTATATAACCATTTTGGAAGCTCATTAAATGCAGTCAGAGATTTCTGATATGAAAAGTACAGTTAATAAGGCTAACAGCTTATCCATCAGTAACCACCCTAGAAAGGAAATTTTCTTTAGGGTGCAATTCCAGTTGTTTTTCCAGTAACCATAATGACTTTATCCTTACCCAGTCACACTACCTTGACAGGTGATGCATAATTCTTACTACTACAAATTTATGAAACATACTTTCCACAATGGTATGATTAAACTGTCTTTATAAGCCAAATTAGAAATTTTATACAACAGCTGACACTGAGTTGCTATATCACATGTGACTTATCAGACAATTTGATTTCCAAAAAGTCAGCAATTTTGCCATCTTTACCCTTATTCTATTTAATTCTAATGGTAAAAAGCATAAAACATCAACAGCTAAGACCCACTGCCTCCTTCCTGTATGCAAGGTGCTGTTGGGGAGGCATCTAACATTGATTAGTTCATGTTATCCTCCCAACAATCCTATGATATAGGGAACATTATAATTCTTATTTTATAGATAAGAAAATTGAGGCACACAGAGGTAAAATAACTTGTCCAAGGTCATACTGCTAATAAATGATAAAGATGAGATTGAAGTATATACACTCTGTTTCCAGACCTTGATTATAATCATTGTGTCTCCCTGTAAACTGATGTTCCAGAAATTTATACAACTCTGACAAAAACAGAAATCATTAGGAATGACATAAGTAAGGAATCTTCAGTCTTAAATGGCCAGAATATACTCCACTGTATATTTGTGGAAGAAAAAATAACCAAGTGAAAGAACATGTACAACAGACTAGAGCCTTATTCATTAAAACTGTGCCTACATGGTAAAGTACAATGAGAATTTTTTTTAACATTTCCCTTTCTAACATTAGAATGGCTCAACTGAAACCTTTTTCCATGTTTTTCATATGTACACATTTTTCAAGAATATATTAGACACATAAGCAAAAGGCTATTATAGTTTGATTTAATAAGTCTTTATTGATTGCTTACCATGTACTATAATACAAATTGGATATATAAATATGGTTAAAACATGAACGCTAAACACCATCAATTCACAAATGAGATATATATATATATTCAATAAAAAGCAATAACAATGTGATAAAACGCAATGAAGGAAGTATTTGCAAAGTGGAAGGGTGGCACATTGAGCTGGAATGGTCTGCACTGCAACAGAGGAAGTAGAAAGAAAAGTAAGGCTTCCTGAGGAGGTAACATCCTCAGCTAGCACATAAGTGATGAGACAGATAAATGGGTGATAAAGATCATTGGAGCAGAGATCTTGGACAGAGAAAATAGTACATGTAAAGGCACAAATGTATGATCAGCATGGCACAGCCAGTTGAGAGAATTCAGGCAGGCGGTATGGCTGCAACATAAAATTCAAGGCAAGCAGTGAAAAGAGATGAGCTGGACTAATGACTAAATCATTAAGCTCCTTTGGAAGTACTCAGACTCATGATGAGGATCCACTAAAGGGACAAGAAGGCTAACAAGTCTACTGTATTCATTCCCGAGTTGTGGTTTCATCTTCAAAAACAGATATTCAGTAACAGTATTTCCCTAATTTTCAAAGTGTACCATCTCCCATCCCTGCCTGTAAAGGAAAGTTATAACAACAACAAAAAAGTATTCTAGTTTCTAACTATCAGACTGTACTGAGTCCACAAATTACAAAGCATAATAGTGCAGTAGACCTTGGGATCAATAGAGTTAGTTTACTTTTAATTTCTTAACAGCAAGAAATTAATGAAACATTACAATAACATTTAATTTTAACTGAAGCAATCTCTAATTATTATAGTTTAGTTCTGGATAAAACAGTTAAATGTAAACTATCATAAACAACTCTGAGGAGCAGGAAATCTACTACTTTGACTTCAAACTCTAATCTATTCCCATTTAAAGGCAAGTGAGAGTCTATATTTGGAACTAACATAAAGTAGTAATGATACCTATCATTTACACAGTGCTATACATTTTCAAATTCCTTTATATTTATTATTTTATTCTTCTCATAAGTTTATTACGGAGGTATCATTTCTTCCATGCAATCAAAATTGCAGAGAAAATTCATGCACAGCGTGACAGGGCGGTTTTTCTTGCTGAACAGACAAATTATCTAAGACCAAGCAACATGAAATAATAGCCCATGTCCTATTCTGGGAGATACATGCAAGACACTATATGACACTCAGCTCTGAGGAAGTCCAGTAACAGTTACATCAAGGTTTATTTTACATAGGCCTCAATGTGGCTCCTTAGCCAATGCTAATCCCAAAACAGACTTTAAAAAACCATACACCTAGAGCAGCACTGGTGATACATGGTGAGGGAGGTGGGTAAACCTCATTTTACTATCTGAAATGCTAGCTTAACACATGTCAGAGAGAAAAAACTTTATACAGGGGCAGATTTAACTTATTACAAAAGACAAACCTCAATGACAATGTAGATACAGGTATAGATGTAGGTTTGAGATTAATACTGGAAGGGTAAAGGCATAAAACTAAAGGCTGAAGTTAAGTTTTCATTCCTACATGAGATCAAGTAAGATTCCACTGTTAAACCACAGTTCAAGATGTCCAACAAATGCCTGAAAATTCTTAGAACCAGTAAAAGTTATTTCTATTCTATGCATCCAGTTTATTTTCAATCTTACTGAATTTTAAATTTTAAATGTTTTCTGAAATAAGGGAGGATTTAAATTAGCTAACTAAACAAATAGGAAACAAAAAATGAAAAAAGAAAACCATACCTTTATATCGAAATTACAATCAAGTCTTCTAATTAGCACGATGAAAGCGCCAGATGAATTGTCTTTTACTGGTGGAGGCACTATGGGTTCACAGGCATTCTCTGGTTTTGAGTTAATCAAAAAACCCTGAAAAAGAATTGGTAAAAATTATCTATCTGTTTCAGTCAATAAATCAATCAACCTACTTCTACAAATATCTTTTCAATTTGTCATGTTTTGCATTATGCTAGATGTATTATTGGGCATCTACAATTGCTCACAATCACAGAACTTCTAAAGCAGCATTTGCTTTCATAAAGCATTTAGTTTTCTAAAGTAAGTTCTATCTTTTGTACTGAAGTTAAAAAATAATAATAATAAGCAAACGCATGCATAAGCCAATCACCCCAAAGACAACCACTGGTATATTTTCTAACAATATTTGACATTTTCAAACCAAGCAAAGATGTCTTAAAAATTAACTTTCTTTCATGTTAGCAGACAATGAAATGCACATAATAAATACATTTATAGAAATTTATTCTGCAGAAATGCTAGCCTGAGTATGTAAGGTGTATGTGGAAAGACAGTTATTGGTAATTATTATTATTATTATTATTATTATTTGAGACGGAGTCTTCACTCTGTCGCCCAGGCTGGAGTGCAGTGGCGCGATCTCGGCTCACTGCAAGCTCCGCCTCCCAGGTTCACGCCATTCTCCTGCCTCAGTCTCCAAAGTAGCTGGGACTACAGGCGCTCGCCACCACCCCCTTCTAATTTTTTTGTATTTTTAGTAGAGACAGGGTTTCACTGTGTTAGCCAGGATGGTCTCGATCTCCTGACCTCGTGCTCCACTCTCAGCCTCCCAACGTGCTGGGATTACAGGTGTGAGCCACCGCACCCAGCCTCGTACATTATTTTTAATAGCAAAAACTGGAAATCACATATATCCAAAAGACAGCTATTTAAACAATTATAGTATATTTATACAATAGGTAAATAATGCAGCCATTTAAAAAAATGAGGAAGACCTGTACACACTAAACTGAAAAGACGTTCACAAGATAACCATGAATTTAAAAAGTAAACAGCAAGTTGCTTTCAGGAATGCAGGATGGTTTGACATAAGAAAATGTAGTAACAGGCCGGTCGCGGTGACTCACACTTGCAATCCCGGCACTTTGGGAGGCCGAGGCAGATGGATCACCTGAAGTCAGGAGTTCAAGACCAGCCTGGCCAACATGGCAAAACCCCGTCTCTACTAAAAATACAAAAATTAGCCAAGCATGGTGGCACATGCCTGTAGTCCCAGCTACTTGGGAGGCTGAGGCAGGAGAATGGCTTGAATCCAGGAGATGGAGGCTGCAGTGAGTCAAGATTGTGCCACTGCACTCCAGCCTGGGCGACAGAGCGAAACCCCATCTCGGAAAAAAAAAAAAAAATCTGGTAACAGATTAAAACAGAAAAATCAAATGACTATCTTAACATATGTAAAAAGTGAATAAACACATAAAAAGATGATCAAATTCATTGATTTCATTTATAAAGGAAGGAGGCAATTAAAGCTATGAGACAATGCCTTAACAACAGTTCTGTATGGTCCCTGAACTGGTCACACTAATCATCTATTCCACAGGATTTGGCAATTTCTCCTCCGTGAAATTATATCGCTGAGCTTGTGATATGGAAAGTGTTTGTACATAACTTGGGTATAAAATGTATCACTCTTTCATTTGCTCATGTAATAGCTCCTCTTCTTAATCCCATAAAGCACCTTTTTGCAAGGAAGTAAAACTGTGGTCATCCTTCCAATGATGAATATTTGCTTTATTCTTGTTAAATGTGCACCCTGCTCTGATTGCCTTTCTGCAAACACTTTTTGTTTCAATGCCAAATAACATAGTTTAGGAAATTTTTTCAACACAGTTATCATAGCAATTAAACACAAGCCATATAGGTTGGCTTCCAGTTCCAAAATGGTGATGCAGAAGCAAGCTGGTTTGACTCCCCTACACAGAAAAAGGAAAACAAATATACAGCAATGAGATTATGGCCAGAAATAAGCCAGAACTCAAATATAAGGAGAGATCATTCCCAGGGCCACAGAGAAGTAAAAAAATCTCCCAGCAGACAGAGAATTAGACTTGCACATCCACGATGCCCCTCCCCCCATTTTGCCCAGCACCAACTGCAAGGAAAATTTCCCCTCAACTCACTGTTTCAACTTACTGTAAAAGTAAGACCAAGGTGGAACCAAATTGCCCACTATCTTGGGTTCCCTAGGAGGAGATGTGTCCCTTCCTTAACCCACAGAAAGCATCACAAGTACCTAAAGGGAGAAATATCCATGAGGCAGATAGAGACTAAGAGGGGAAGCAGGACTACAATCCCTAGCCCTATAAAGGAGAGCCCTCCTTTGTAACTCTACCAAAGCAGATGCCAAATCACAGTAGCTATTCAGTAGCACCATACAGTAGGTTTGTCCCACAGGTCCACTGGGCATAAACCTCCACAGCCAGCCTTCCCACACTGCCGAGATATCCCCATTGGGACCTGCCCCTTTGGGAAGGGCAACACTTTGATAATTTACTAGAGCCAAGGTGAACCTAAGCTTAAGGCACCACCTAAAGCCAAAAAGGAGGCAGTAACCTAGCAGTAAATAACCTCTAACCAAACACATCCAATAGAAACCAAAACAAGCCAGACAGAGAAGAACAGAATAAATAACTAATCTTTCAATGCACAGACACAGATATACATCCACAAGAAACAACAGCAAGCAGGGAACCATGATGCCCAAATGGACAAAGCAAGAAACCAATAAGCAACCCTAACAAGATGACAATATGTGAACTTTTTAAGCAAGAATTCAAAATAGCAGTTTTAAGGAAACTCAGTGATCTCCAAGATAACACAGAAAAGAAATTCAGAAATTAATCAGAAAATTTTAACCAAAAAATTGAAATAATTCTGTCTAAACCAAACAAATTTTGGAACTAAGAAATATATCTGCTGACCTGAAAAATTCATTAGAGGCACTCAACATCGGAATGGATCAAGGAGAAGAATCAGCAAAGTCAAAGACAGCCTATTTTTAAATGCACAGAAGAGAAAAAAGAAAAGAGTGAAAAGCAATAAAGATCTCCTACAAGATAAAGAAAATTACCTCAAAAGACCAACTCTAAGAATTATAGGTGTTCAAGAAGGAGCTGAGCAAAAGCAAGGTATAGAAAGCTTATTCAAAAATAAAAAATAAAAAACTTTACAAAACTTGAGAAAGATATAAATAACCAGCAACAGGAAGGTGAGAGAACAAACAGATTTGACCCAAATAAGACTACCCCAAGACATACACTAATCACTCTCAAAGGTCAAGGACAAAGAGAGGATCCTAAATGCAGCAAGAAAAAAAAGGAAATAACATACAAAGGAGTTCCAATTCATGTGGCAACAGACTTTTCATTGAAAAACAATACAAGCCAGGAGGAAGTGGAATAACTAGAGAAAGAGAGAGACAGAGAAAGAAAGGAAAGGACAGAAAGGGAAAGGAGAGGGAAGGAGAAGGGAGGGGGAAAAGGGGAGGGGAGGAGAGGAGCAGAGAGGATCACAATGAAGAGGAGCAAAAAGCAAAAAGTGCAGGGAGGGAGGGAGGAAGGAAGGGAGGAAGAAAGGAAACCTATCATCCAAGAATAACCAAATCCAGTAAAGTTATCCTTCAAATATAAGAAACAAAGTTTTTCCCAGATAAACAAAAGCTGAGAGAGTTTACCACCACCAGGCCTGTCTTACAAGAAATGCTAAGGAAAATTATTCAGTCTGAAAGAAAAAAGACTAACGTGCTAAAATAATTAGAAAAAAAAAAAATAGTTGAAGGTCTAAAACCCACTGGTAAAATTAAGTACATAGACAAACCCAGAATACTCATACCATAATTGTGGTGTGCAATCCACTCATAACTCCAGTTATGTCCAGAAGACAAATCTATTTAAAACAATTATTTAAAAGAAAGAAAACAAACAAAAAAAATTATAGCTACGGCAACATAGTAAGAGATAGGTAATATAAAAATATGTGAACTGAGACAACTAAAAGCCAAAATGTGAGGGATAGAGTTAAAGTGTAGAATTTTCTTTTTCATTCTCATTTGTTTCTATTCTTTTCTATGTGACTTAAAATGTCACCCTTTAAATAACTTGTTATAAGATGGCTTTGTAAGCCTTATAGTACTGACAATGCGAAAACCTGTAACAGATTCACTAAAAATAAAAAGCAATTAATTAAAAAGCACTATCAGAGAAAATCACTTAACCACAAAGGAAGACAGTAAGAAAGGAAGAGAAAAATTACAATACAAAAAACAATCAACAAAACGGAAGTAAAAGTCTTAACTCATCAATAACACCAAATGTAAACGGAATCCATTCTCCAATTAAAAGGCACAAAATGGCTGGATGGACAAAGAAACAAGACCCAATACTACGCTGCTTACAAAAAAACCACTTCACCTATAAACATATACATAGTCCAAAAGTGAGGGGTGAAAAATGAAATTCCAGTAGTAGTTACACTTATATCAAATAAAACAGACTACAAATCGTCCAACAGTATAAAAAGAGACAAGGAAGATCAATATATATGATACAAGGGTCAATTCTGCAAGATGATATAACAATTATAACTATTTATGCAACCAATATGAGGCAGCCAAGCATATGCAGCAAACATAAACAGATCCAAAGGGAGAGAGAGACTACAATACAATAATAGTAGGAAACTTTAGCACACCACTTTCGGAAATGTACAGATCACCCAGACAGAAAATCAACGAAGAATCAATAACCTAAAGGTCCTGACATTAACAGAACATCTCACCCAACGGTTACAGAAAAGACATTATTCTTATCAGCACATGTAACATTTTCAGAATATACCTTATCTTAGGCCACAGAACAAGTCTGAAAAATTCAAAAAGTAGCAATCATACCACTATCTTTTCTGGCCACAATAGACTACAATAACAAGAAGAACCTTGGAAACTTCGCAAATGTATGGCAACTAAACAAAATGTTCCTGAATAACCAATGGGTGAATAAAGAAATTAAGAAAAGAAATATAAAATTTCCTGAAACAAATGAAAATGAAACTACCACATACCAAAATATATGGATACAGCAAAAGCAGTACTAAGAGGGAAGTTTATAGTAATAAACGTGTCAGAGGTGTCTGAACCAGAGCAACTCCATCTTGGATAGGAGCTGGGCAAAAAATGAGACTGAGACCTACTAAGCTGCACTCCCAGATGGTTAAAGCATTCTAAGTCACAGAATGAGATAAGAGGTCAGAAGAAGACACAGGTCATAAAGACCTTGCTCATAAAACAGGTTACAGTAAAGAAGTCAGCTAAAATCCACCAAAACCAAGATGGTGACGAGAGTGACCTCTGGTCTTCCTCACTGCTACGCTCCCACCAGTGCCATGACACTTTACAAACGCCATGGCAACTTCAAGAAGTTACCTATATGGTCTAAAAAGGGGAGGCATAAATAATCCACCCCTTGTTTAGCATATCACCAAGAAATAATCATAAAAATGGGCAACCAGCAGCCCTCCAGGCTGTTCTGTCTATGGAGTAGTCATTCTTTTATTCCTTTACTTTCTTAATCAACTTGCTTTCACTTTGCACTGCAGACTCATCCTGAATTCTTTCTTGTATGAGATCCAAGGACCCTCTCTTGGGGTCTGGATCAGGATCCCTTTCCTGTAACACCACTAGTGCCATGACAGCTTACAGATGTCATGACAACATCAGGAAATTACCCTATATGGTCTAAAAACGGAAGACAGAAACAATCCCACCCCTTGTTTAGCATATTATCAAGAAATAATCATATAAATGGCCAACCAGGAACCCTCCGGGCTGCTCTGTCTATGGAGTAGCCATTCTTTTATTCCATCACTTTCCTAATAAACTTGCTTTCACTTTACTCTATGGACTCACCCTGAATTCTTTCTTGCACGAGATCCAAGAACCCTCTCTTGGGGTCTAGATCGGGACCCCTTTCCTGTAACAAATGCTTATATCAAAAAAGCATAAAGATTTCAAATAAACCACCTAACAATGAACCTCAAGGAACTAGAAAAACAACACCAAATGAAACCCAAAATTAGTAGACAGAAAGAAAGATCATCTATTCCAATTTTTTGGTATACAAAAAAATGGGAAGATTGGAAGCAGATTGCTTGAGTTCATTAGCTTGAGACCACCTGGACAACACGGTGAAACCCTATCTCTACAAAAAATATAAAAATTAGCTGGCTGTGGTGGTGCATGCCTGTAGTCCCAACTACTCGGGAGGCTAAAGTGGGAGGACTGCTTCAGCCCAGGAGTGGAAGGCTGCAGTGAGCCGAGATCACACCATTGCACTTCACCTTGGGAAACAGAGTGAGATCCTCTCTCTCAAAAAAACCAAGCAGGAGGGTATAGGGCTGATCAATGAATAAGACAGCTTTTGAGGTTGTATCTTAAATGTTCCTGCTTTTACTACTAATGTTGATGATTATTACAACAAACATAATGTCTGTTTTATATATATATATATATAAATATCTAGAAAGAAGTTTCATGAATGTGTTGAAAGGGTTAGCTCCTTTGTACAGGCTCCAGTCTACTGTAACCATTGATAAGTACCACTTCTGCAGACAGCCAGAAAAGACACTTTTATCTTATGGAGATGCTTGTTTTTATTTATTTTTTTTATTTCTTAGATCACATAGGTTAAGGAGAAATATACTCCAAATGCCTAGTTTTTCTTCTCTTGGTTTTGGAATTTGGGTTGTTCCATCTAAATACAATATATCTTATTAAACATCCACTATACCTTTCTTTATATCATCAGAATAACCTGATTGCAAATAAAATTTCATTTACATATAAATTAATAAATATCTTCTTCCAAAGTTTACTACTTCAAATTAATCTGCAGACATAAAGAGTTTGCTAGTGACCTTGCCGTTAAAAGAAAAAAGGAGGGAGGATGGCAACAAATCAGTGTCCAGAATAAAGCTAGGAAACAAGATCAATAATTTCTTTTTTATTTGAACTGATATGGAGAGATTTAAGCAAAGGGAAATCATAAAAGATGCAGCTGACATTCTTTTTGTCTTTATCAAATTTAGTTCTTAATAACAATAGCATAACTGCAAACATTTAATGACTGTAACCTTCAGTTTTATTTTACTTAACACAGTACCGATTTATTAGGATTTTGATTTTATGATATTCCAGCTCTACGAAGAAAAGATCATCTGGTGTGTGCCTCTCATTTGGTACACACAGATACTGTGTGTTCACTCAATGGATATAATACCTTGACATTTCAGAAAACAAAATGAATGTGCGCTCTGGAGGACAATGCCTTTTAATTGATATGTTACTGTCTTTGTGTGTTTGCATTGCTATAAAGGAATACCTGAGGCTGGGTAATTTGTAAAGAGGTTTATTTGGCTCATAGTTCTGCAGGCTATACAAGAAAACACACACACATGCACACACACAAAAGGCATGGCACCAGCATCTGTTTCTGATGGCCTGCTTCCACTCATGCAAGGTGGAAGGTGAAGGGGAGCCTGTGTGAGAAGAGATCACATGATGAGAGAGGAGAAGAGAAGTGCCAGACTCTTGAAAAACTAGCTCGCACAGGAACTAAGAGTAAGAATTCATTCACTGTGGCAGAAGTCACCAAGCCATTCATGAGGGATCCACTTCCCTGACCCAAACATCCTCCCACTGGGCCTTACCTCCAACACTAGGGATCAGATTTCGACATAAGGATCAAATATCCAAACAATGGTAGTTAAATTCACACTAATACTACAATCACATCATCATTCTAAAAAAAAAAAAATTCCAATCAAACATTGCCATTCTAGCTACATGCAACAAAATAGTTTCTCTAAAAACAAGAATTTTAAGTGGATTGTGCTTACACTAGCAATGCATGTCCTCTACAATTGCCACATAATCAGTACAACCCAGTAAAGAAGATTTATGCATAATTCATATTCTATAGTATTTGACAAATCCTGTAAAAACATAAAGAGGTTAAATGTAATAACTACAGAATTCTTAACAAAATCGTTGACAGCAAGAGTTCAGAAACAAATAGAAAAAGTAAATCCATGAAAACCGAACAGGCATCAGAAAAATTCTCCTTTAGTATTATAAACAAACGTAGGCCGGGTGCGGTGGCTCACACCTGTAATCCCAGTACTTTGGGAGGCCAAGACAGGCAGATCACCTGAGGTCAGGAGTTCGAGACCATCCTAGCCAATATGGTGAAACCCTGTCTCTACTAAAAATACAAAAATTAGCCAGGTGTGGTGGCACATGCCTGTAATCCCAGCTATGCAGGAAGCTGAGGCACAACAATTGCCTGAACCCAGGAGGCATAGGTTGCAGTGGGTTAAGATTGCACCACTGCACTCCAGCCTGGGTGACAAAGCGAGGCTCCATCTTAAAAAAAAAAAAAAAAAAAAAAAAAAAAGGAATCAAGACTAAGAGGAATTCTTTGGTAATGAGACAAAAAACATGCTGTTTTCCAAAACATAACAAACACAACCACAACAAAGACCCTCACTCATTCATCACTTACTACAGCACTTGCCATTTGCAATTTGTCATTATAATTCAGTTTATAGTTGAACACAACCTGGTTAATTAAAGTTGATACAATTTGCTTATCAATCTGATTAAAGGGATCATAATGATGGAAATGGTCAGATCCTAACTAGAGGAATTATTTCAGTACTCAGAATTCAAAGAGAATGGCAACTGGCAAGAAGGGATAGTGCAGGTAAACAAAAGTAGGGAGAACAATTATAATGTCTTAAAAAGGGTACTGTTATTGCCATTAGTTATTCTGTTAATTTCAAAGGTGATGATTATTCATTCACTTGTTTCATGAAACAGGGAATATATCAAATGTAAAATATAATGAATTATTTTATTACTTATCACTTACAGAAGAAGGGAGATATTACTGAATTCATCAAAGTGGCTGGACATTCTTTTATACCAGCAGTATATAAAAATACCTGGTTTCATATCCTTGTCAATTGTGGATATTGTTAGACTCATATTTTTACTAATTTGATAAGTGTGAATTGGCATCTAGATATAATGTATACAAGCAGACATATTTAAAAGATGTTCACTAAAAAAGAAAGTAAAAAACTGGCATCTACCAGCAAATGAATGAAAAAATAAATTGTGGCATATCCATAAAATGTAGTATGCAACAGTTAAAATGAATTAGGAATATGTAATAACAAAAATTTCAAATACAGTGTTAGATGAAAAAGCAAGTTTTAAAACCAGAGCAAAGAAAATTTAAATGGAAGCACAACGTTTATAGATGTATATATGGCAGAAAAAAATATATATATATGTATGTTTTGTAACATAAATGGGAAAGATATACATAAGTTTCAGGATAATGATCATCTATAAGGAGCGAGGTAAGGGAACAGAATATGGTAGGATAAAAAGGATGTTTCAGTAGTATCTGTAATATTTTATTTCTTCTTTCAAAAATACTAACCTCTAGGTAGCAGATATACAGGATGCTCTGTTATTCTTATACTCTAGTCTATGCTTGAAATATTTCAATTTTTAAAAAGTGAAAGCAATCTAAATGTCCAGTGACACAAGGGTTTCGTTACATTATGGTGTAATTCAAGTACTATAATAAATTGCATAATTTTGAATGATGATATGAATGTATAGATTTTTATATGGAAAGATATCCATGATATTGGATATGCCATCCAACATACTGCCAATTTTTTAAGTTGCAAAATAGCACATATAAGTGCATAAAATGAAGGCGTGAATGTGTCTACACAACTTCACACAGTTGTACCCAAACGTCTGCCACTATCTTTAATTGTAGAATTATGTATGATTTTCATATTCTTTTTAAACTTTATTGATATTTAATATTTTATATATTTATGGGGTGCATGTCATAATTTGTTTCATGCATAAAACGTGTAATGATCAAGTCAGGATACTTGAGGAATCTATTACCTTGAGTATTTATCATTTGTATGTGTTGAGAACATTTCAAGTTCTCTCTTCTAGCTACTTTAAAATATACTTAATGCATTATTGCTAACTATAGTCACCCTACTCTGTTATGGAACATTAGAACTTACACCTTCTATCTAACTGTATGTTTGTATCCACTGACCAACCTCTCTTCATCTCCCCCTCTCAACCACACCCTTTTCTCACCTTCTGGTATCTATCGATCTACTCTCAATCTCCATAAGATCAAATTTTCAGCTTCTACAAATGAGTGAGAACATTGGATATTTGTTCCTTCTCTGCCTGTATAATTCCACTTAACATAATAATCTCTAGTTCCATTCATGTTGCGACAAATGACATGATTTCATTTTTACAGTCAAATAGTATTATATTCCACGTACATACTTTTTAAAATTCATTAATATATTCATGGACAGTAGGCTGATTCCACATCTTGGCTATTGTGAATAGTGATATAGTAAACATGCAAGTGCAGGTATCCCTTGGATACACTTCTTTTCCTTTGGATAAATAGCCAGTGGTGGGACTGCTAGATCCTATGGTAGTGCTATATTTAGTTCTCCCCCATTCTCTTTTCAGTTTTTTTTTTTTTTTTTGAAATCACCATACCATTTTCCATAGTAGTTGTACTAATTTACATTCCCACCAACAGTGTATGAGTTCCCTCTTCTCTGAATCCTTGCCAAAATCTGTAATTTTTTTGTCATTTTAATAATAGCCATCCTAATTGGATTAAGATGCTATCTCGCTGTGGTTTTTACATTTCCCTGATGATTAGTGATATTAAACATTTTTTCCATATGCCCATTGGCCATTTGTACATCTTCTTTTGAGAAATATCTGTTTAGATCATTGGCCCTTTTTAAAATCAGTCTGTGTTTTTACTGTTGAGATGTTCAAATTCCTTATATATTCTGGATATTAGTCCCTTGTCAGATGGATAGTTTGCAAATACCTTCTCCCATTCAACAGGTTGTCTCTTCACTCTGTTGATTCCTTTGCTGTGCAAAAGCTTTTTAGTTCAATATAGTCTCATTTGTCTATTTTTCTTTTTGTTGTCTGTGCTTTTGTGATCTTAGCTGTAAAATCTTTGCCTCGATCAATGCCCTGAAGTGTTTTCCATATGTTTTCTTCCAGTAGTTTTATAGCTTTGAGGCTTTAATTCTTTAATCCATCTTGAGTTGATTTTTGTATATGGTCAGAGACAAGGGTTCAGTTTCATTCTTCTGTATATGGATATCCAATTTTCCCAGCATTCTTTATTGAAGAGACTGTCCTTTCCCCAACGTATGTTCTTGGCACCTTTGTCAAAAATCATTTGGCTATAAATATGTGAATTTACTTCTGGATCCTCTACTCTGTAGCGTTGGTCTCTGTCTGTTTTTATATCAATACCATACTGTTTTGGTTCTTATAGCCTTGTTACATATATGTGTGTGTATGTATTATGTATATATGTGTGTGTATATATGTATAAATACTATATATACACACACACACACACACACACTTTTTAGATGGAGTCTCTCTCTGTTGCCCAGGCTGGGGTGCAGTGGCATGATCTCAGTTCACTGCAACCTGCATCTCCCGGGTTCAAGTGATTCTCCTGCCTCAGCCTCCCGAGCAGCTGGGACTATAGGTGCCCACCACCATGCCCAGCTAATTTTCATATTTTTAGTAGAGATGGAGTTTCACCATGTTGGCCAGGTTGGTCTTGAACTCCTGACCTCAAATGCTCCACCCACCTCAGGCTCCCCAAGTGCTGGGATTACAGGTGTGAGCCACCACACCCGTTTGCCTTGTAATATATTTCGATGTCAGGTAGTGTGATGTCTCCAGCTTTGTTCTTTTTGTTCAGGATTTCTTTGGCTATTTGAGGTCGTTGCTGGTTCCATATAAATTTTAGGATCGTTTTTTCTATTTCTGTGAAAAATGACATTGATATTTTGATAGAAGTTTCATTGAATCTGTAGACTGCTTTGGGCAGTATGGTCGTTTTAATTATACCAATTCTTCTACTCCATGAGCCATATTCTTTTTCATATCTATATCATCTTAATTTTAATGGTGAGCATATATCACTCTTTTAATGAGAAAAATATTTTTTCATGAGCAGAATAAAAAATTAGTCTTTTGCCATATTGAACTGAGAAAGCCAGTAAGAAAATCTAATAAAAACTACTTAGTGAACAAAAAAGATGCCCAGTAATGCAATGAGAAAATGAAGGGAGTATGGCGATTTATGAAATAAAGAACCTGAGTCTCCTTTGACTTCCTCTATGTGTGTGTGTGTGTCTTTACCTCCCCTCTTCTCTAAGTGATAACTTGCCATGACAAAATAATTATTTTCTAAATCAAATGAAATGCTATATTCCTGCTTGATTTAATAAATGAATAAGCAACCATGACTTTTTGAAATTAAGAGGAAAGGGTTTATTTTAGAAGCTCAAAATTCACTACAAAAGTATTCTTTTTATATCATCTAACTACATGCATTTGAAAATGTCCTTAGACCTTAGAATTCTTATTTCATGTATAACCAGATGGTTTTACTCTTTATTTTGACAATGCTATTTCTTTTTTTTTTTTTTTTTTTTGAGACGGAGTCTCGCTTTGCCGCCCAGGCTGGAGTGCAGTGGCCGGATCTCAGCTCACTGCAAGCTCCGCCTCCCGGGTTCACGCCATTCTCCTGCCTCAGGCTCCCGAGTAGCTGGGACTTAGTTATCCTTTGAAAAAGGAACTCTGACCATTGTTTTAGTTTACAAACTGAGGGTGATACTGTAACATAAGGGTGAGGAAGTTCAGCACATTGAGCCTTAACCAGGGCTTTCTTCACATCACAAAACCGTGTAAGTGGTCTGAGAGGAAAAATATACTAAGTGGCACTGAGCTGCTTTCCTGCAAAGAAAGCAGGCAAAGGAAGTAGCACAAATAAACCATTCAGCCAACCACAGTTCTTTGCAATGTTTGCATTTTCCTTCACCAGGGGAAAAAAACTCTCTTCTAATCTCAAGACTTTATATTAAACGAAATCATTTCCTGTAATAAGAATTTTGAAATTAACCGGTAAATTACTTTCAAAGAACAAGCCTAGTTTGTGGAAAATTAACTGGTGATGATATAGGGCACTAATTTAATGAATAATGATGAGAGGAAATAAATTATATATGATATAAGAAAAACCACTTATTTGCAACTTTGTTCTGGATAGTAGGAACAGTATAGTCTAGGACAAATCTGCATCCCATGATCGTCATCTCCTCTGTCTTCTTCTTCTTCAACATAAAGAATATACCCTGACTACCAGGTTACAAAACACAGTATATGTGGATCATGGTAAATCTAGCCCAAGAGTTGTGTTGCTGAAAACGAGATTTGCCATTAATAATTATACTCAGGTAATCTGACACTTGGCTTACTGATCAAAGCTTCCTTATCAGAGATAAATCTTGTTTTCAATTTTTTAACAATCATTATCTCCTCCACCTATCAAGGCACTTCCTAAAAATATAGAAACAAGAAAACTGGAGAAGCTTGATCCTCCTGAGACTAGCCCTCAACGTGTAACTAAATTATTCCAATTATACTGATAATAAAAAGTATAGCAAGAGACCTTGCTTGCTAGCATTACCCATCTACATGTAAAGTCTTGACTATTGTCTTGTTCTATTTTGTGTTTCTATAACAGGACACCTGAGGCAGGTTATTTATAAAGGAAGGAGTTTTATTTAACCCATGGTTGTGCAGGCTGTTTAAGCAGCATGGCACTGGCACCTGCTCAGCTTCTGGTTAGGGCTGCATCAAAACATGATGGAGGGCCGGGCGCGGTGGCTCAAGCCTGTAATCCCAGCACTTTGGGAGGCCGAGACGGGCGGATCACGAGGTCAGGAGATCGAGACCATCCTGGCTAACACGGTGAAACCCCGTCTCTACTAAAAATTACAAAAAACTAGCCGGGCGAGGTGGCGGGTGCCTGTAGTCCCAGCTACTCGGGAGGCTGAGGCAGGAGAATGGCGTGAACCCGGGAGGCGGAGCTTACAGTGAGCCGAGATCCGGCCACTGCACTCCAGCCTGGGTGACAGAGCAAGACTCCGTCTCAAAAAAAAAAAAAAAAAATGATGGAGAAGGCCAAAGGAGAAGTGGGCATATGTGAAGAGGGACCAAACCTAAGGGGTGTCCTGGCTTTATAACAACCCACTCTTGAGGGAACTAATCCATTTTGTTAGAACTAATTCCAACTAGCCAGAGAGAGAACAGCATCAAGCCGTTTCATGAGGGATCTGCCCCCATGACCCAAACACCTCCCACTAGGCCCCATCTCCCAACACCCCCACACTGTAGATCAAATTTCAACATGTGATTTGGTGGGGATGAAAAAACCATATCCAAACCATAATAACTACTCAATAATGATTCTTTAATACTTGGTTACCCATTTGAAAAAAGTAAAAATAGAGTTGTATGCTACATTATACAATAATAATTATTGGCCTCCTAAGCATAGAGTGGGGGAAGGGGTGAGGGGAAAGGTAATCTTTACCAATTTTTTGAGGACATAGGAAAGTATATTTATACTGCTAAGAAACATTATTGATCTTTTCAAAGACAAAACATGTTTTCCAAAAAGAACAGTTGTGTCATTCTGAATTTTGCCCAAACATAAAATACACTGTTCAAATGAACTGTAAACTAATTACTAATGGTACTCAAGGTTACAAGGTCTAAAAAGGTTGTATGGAAAAGGTAACTTCCTAAACAGCCAATTAAAATATAAAACTACAAACACAGCACTTACCTAGATAAAAAAATAAAATCTTTCTTTTAAAACTTCTGTAACACTGATGTGCCATATTTTAATCCATGCAAAGATTCACATTTTTGCATTAAAGCTCAAATAGCTCAAAATTCCTTGGCTTTGTCATTTTCTTATACCTGAATAGTATTTTTTAAAATACAGGAGAGGACAGAAAAAGGCTTTAAATACAATTAACCTAATATTGGGGCATATATAAACAGAACGCAAATACAGAATTTCAACTGATATGTTATACTATAAATATCTGATGTCTTATAAATGATTCTGATGGAATCCAGGGATGTTATAAAAGCTACAAAATACAGAACATAAATTAGACCTACAAAAACTATCTCACCTAAACTCTCCGGGCAGAGAGTTTAGGGCCGAGCACGGTGGCTCACGCCTGTAATCCCAGCACTTTGGGAGGCCAAGGCAGGTGGATCATCAAGTCAGGAGATTGAGACCATCCTGGCTAACACGGTGAAACTCCACCTCTACTAAAAATACAAAAAAATTAGCCGGGCGTGGTGGCAGGCGCCTGTAGTCCCAGCTACTTGGGAGGCTGAGGCAGGAGAATGGCGTGAACCCAGGAGGCTAGAGCTTGCAGTGAGCCAAGATCGCACCACTGCACTCCAGCCTGGGCGACAGAGCGAGACTCTGTCTCAAAAAAAAAAAAAAGTAAGATATTTTGGCCAGGTGCAGTAGCTCATGCCTATAATCCCATCACTTTAGGAGGCCGAAGCAGGAGGATTGCTTGAAGCCAGGGGTTCGCAACCAGCCTGGGAAACATAGCAAGATTCCATTTCTAAAACTATTTAAAAATTAGCACAGGGGCACACTACTATAGTCCTAGCTACACAGGAGCCTGAGGTGGGAGGATTGCTTGAGCCCAGCAGTTGGTGGTTTCAGTGAGCTATGATCATGCCACTGCACTCCAGCCTGGGCAACAGGGCAAGACTCCGTCTCAAAAAAAAAAAAAAAAAGTATTTTTCAGCTAAGTCTCTTAATATATTTTTAAATTAACTTAGTTGTATTTTTAATGTATTTAATTAATTGGTTTTACAGACATTACACTATAGTGAGCTACCTCACTTCATTATTATCAAGTCTTTGTAAACAAATGTAAATCTTTGCATGGCTGGTATTTTGAATTCTGATTCTGGGCAATGGCAAAACCAGTCATGCAACTATAAAAGTTACCCATAATAATCCAATAATTTTGTTGGAATATTTCACTTCTCTTCTTGCCTATGTCACAGTGCAAAAAGCAGACAAATATCTAACACCATTTTTTTTTTTTTGGCCAGGCAGTGAATAAGCACATTTGTCAACATATCTTTTAAATGTAAACCAAATTTATAGTAACTTATTAATTGAGGAGCACCAATAAGATTATGCTTATCAAGAATTAATAGAGCTCTTTAAAATAAGCTTATTCAGCAGAAAGGCTCTTCGGTGAGAAGGAACAGTCTGACTCCTTATGGTAGAATGAAAGAAAGGTTGCCAGATCATCATTAACAATCAGAGAAATGCAAATTAAAACAAGATAACACTTTTGCCCATCAGATTGGCAAGAGTTAAAAAGACTGATAATATCTAGTGTTGGCAAGACTATAGGGAGATACGTATTCTCCTACAATGTTAATGGGAATAAATTAGCACAGCCTTTGCAAAGATAATTTGGCAGTATCTATGAAACTTTCAGATGTATGTACCCATTGATTTCATCAATTCTACTTCCAGACCTCTATCCTAGAGAAATAACAACTTTGGAAAGAGGAAATTACTAATAAACTATGATCATTCACATTACAGAATACCATGCAGTGCTTAACAGGAACATACTAGAGTTATAGATGCCGCTGTGGAAAGAGCTCTAAAACAGAAGAGGTAGGGGAATCACACTGCAGAGTAATTATTTATTTATTGTCATTTTTTTGAGACAAGGTCTTACTCTGTCGCCCAGGCTGGAGTGCAATGGCACGATCTCGGCTCAGTGCAACCTCACCTTCCTGGGTTCAAGTGATTCTCCCACCTCAGCCTCCAAGTAGTTGGGACCACAGACTTGCGCCCACCATGCCCAGCTACTTTTTGGTAGAGACAGGGTTTCACCATGTTGCTCAGGCTGGTTTCTTGACCTCAAGTGATCTACCCACCTTGGCCTCCCAAAGTGCTGGGACTGCAGGTGTGAGCCACTGCAGCCAGCCCAGCCTTGCAGGGTAATTACTGCAGTAGACATCTGTCAATCGTGGTGCTCCACATTTTCTGAAGCCACTATGCATTCCACCTTCCCAAAGTAGGCTAAAACAACAAAAATAACAACAACAACAACAACAACAACCTATACTGTGTTTCCCAAGCTTCCTCATAGCTAGGTATTTCACCAAAATAGGTAACAAGTAACTATGTGGCCAAAAGTCTATCAATCAGAAAAATCCAAGTGTTGGATTTGGAAGCAGACACGTAAGGAAACAGTCTGAAAAAGGGTATCTCTTTGATTAGCTTGGGTGGTAGAAGAGGCTGAATGTTGTGAGGTAAAACCACAAAGGCTTCCTGATGAGAGAAAAAACAATGTGGTTTGAGGGTTCATTAGCTGCACCACTCATCTACAAAACCAGTCCTACAAGGTCGTTCCGCGTTTTATTCCTGAAACAGTTTAGAAACTGCCTGTCCAGGCTAAAATGATACTCTGAATATCTTTATCTCTTTATAAACCCCTTTCTGGGTAAAACTAGCTAGAGCAGATTTCATTGTAAGAATTAAGAAACTTTTCATGTATACAAATGATAACCATTTATGAAGTATATGTGTCCATAAACTGATGAACAAAAAAGAACGAAAAAGCATTACATGTTCAGAAAAGGATCTGAAGGCCCGTAAAATCACTGATAATATTTAACCCTGAAGAGGGAAGTGTGACTGCTACATATAGGTAAGGAAAGAATAAAAGAAGGTGTTTACTTTTCCTTATGTGTATTTCTTTTTGGTTGAAATATTTTTATGAGAAATAGTCATAAAATGCTATGAATTTTTTAAAATAATTTAAAAGCTGAACATCCCTCCCAGAGGTGCCTACCATCCTAATTAAGAATAACAGGTTTCCCTGTCTCTACTAAAAAATACAAAAAAAACAGCCGGGTGTGTTGGTGGGCACCCGTAGTCCCAGCTACTCGGGAGGCTGAGGCAGGAGAATGGTGTGAACCCGAGAGGTGGAGCTTGCAGTGAGCTGAGATCCGGCCACTGCACTCCAGCCTGGGTGACAGAGCGAGACTCCGTCTCAAAAAAAAAATAAAAAATAAAAAATAATAGGTTTATGGTATCTTACTAAGAAATTCTGGCTAGGCACGGTGGCTCATGCCTGAAATCCCAGTACTTTGGGAGGCTGAAGTGGGCAGATAGCTTCAAGAGTTCAAGACCAGCCTGGGCAACATGGCAAAACCCCATCTCTACAAAAAAAAAACAAAAACCTGCCGGGCATGGTGCTGCACACTTAGTCTCAGCCACTTGGGAGGTTGAGGTGGGAGGATCATTTGAGCTCAGAAGGTGAACATTGCAGTGAGCCAAGATTGTGCTACTGCACTCCAGCCTGGACAACAGTGTGAAAACCTACCTTAAAAAAAAAAAAAAAAAAAAAAAGAGGAATTTTAAGAAAATCAGAATAAACTGAAAGCATTCTATGGTACATATCTATACAATTTCATGTATTTATATAACAAAAAACTAATATCTTGAAATGAGAAAGGACTTTCTAACCACCAGAGGTAGAGGAAAAAGACAGTAATTTTTAACTAAACAAAACTTTTGAAACTTTAAAAAAAATTAAAAGATAAAGGAAAAACTGAGGAAGGGATAATCTGAAGCATATATGGCAAACAATAAATTGATACTTCCAATATATAAAGAACTCTTACAAAGCACAAGGACACTTTAATTTCAAATTGGGCAAAGAGCATTAATAGTCCATTCTCTCTCTCTCTCTCAGCTTGGGCAAAAGCATTAATAGTCCATTTTCTCTCTCTCTCTCTCTCTCTCTCTGTCTGTCTGTCTCTCTCTCTCTCTCTCTCTCACACACACACACACACACACACGCAGCAAAAAATATGTTTACGTTCACTAGATTTTTTAAAATCAAATTAGCAAAAGTTCGATAATATCTAGTATTTAAGAGGGTATGGGGAAAAGGACAGTCTCAGACGTTACTGATGGAATTCTAAATTGTTCTAAACTTTTTGGAGGAAGAACTGAAAATATAGAACAAAATTTTAAATATTCATGTCATAAAGCAATTCTACATTTGGAAATGTATCCTATGGAGATAAATGGATGAATACACAAAGAAAAACATTCATTGTAGCACTGTAATAGTAAAAACTAGACAACCTAAATATCCACTACGAAAAACTAAAGCAATGTTCAAAATCCATACTATTTCATGATATTGCAAAACTATGCAGCCGTTACAATTAATAATGTAAATCCTTACATATCAGCATGAAAAACATGATCATAACATACAGTTAAAAGAAAAAGGTAGGTAACCAAATAGCATGTTTCTATTAGTGTTAAATATAGATTCACTGTATATGAAAGCATTTACACATATATGTAAATGTGTGTGTGTGTATATATATGTACACACACACACATCTACAAACACACGCATAGCACGTATCGTAAAAAAACAGGTCTGAAATGTAATATACCAAAATGTCAACCACAGCTAGTTCAGAATAATACAGTCCTAGGTGATTTTCACTTTCTTTCTGATACCTTTTGAATAATCTGACCCTTTACAAATGACTATGTATAGGTTTTATAATAATAGTAAGAAATTATTTCATTGTTTAAATAATAAACAATAAAAATCACCTTATTAAATACCTTGTGTCTTTACAATGTATTACCAACTGTCTTACCTTTAAACCTTCAGCTGGAAGTCTATAACCAAATCTTGCAGGGAGGTCATCAAATGTCTGAGATGCATTTTCAAAGTTATACTGAAAATAAAATTTTAAATATTCAAGTTAAGACTAATTTATACATAACATTAAAAACAAAGATTTACTAAATTATATATAATTATTATTTTGACAATTCTGATTACTATCACAGCTTATCAAAATAAAACTGAATTTGTAAATGTACATCCACTAAAATAGAAGGAATATATACAATTTACAACATATACAAATGCTTAAATTGGATTCTGATTTCAAATGTTATTATTGAGCAGCAACACTAATTCAGCCTACTGTTTTCTGAGTTGTTCCCATAGACAATTTCCTAGCAAGGAATTTTCCAGATAGATCATCTTCCAGGAGGAGTATTCCATTTTATTTTCTCTATATTATAAAGGTCTGATTTACTGGAAGAAATTTATGGCATTTCTGGCTCTAGCTATGAAAAATGACTTTCTTTTTGGAAAGAAGCAGCATCATATCATATTTTTAAGGCATGTCAATTTTGTATAAGCTGAACATTTTTATCCAGGGTTGAACACTGAAGAGACCAAATTCAATGAAATGCATATATGGAAAAAGCTGGAGGTATTCAAACTCTTCAACAACTTTCCCCCTTCCACACAGATATAGATTCCAATGCTACAATATTTATTAGTCCTTTACTGAAAAAAAACAAGAGTTCTTTGTGCTTTTAGAAGAGAACAGTAATGACAATAGTTGTGAGATGAGTTTGCTTCATCATTTAATAATGTTCAATTTGCTATACAGAGAGCAAGAGAAACAAGGGATATGGATGAAACTCAGCATAGATAGTAAACAAGTAACTTTTGAAACAGAAGTGAAAATTACGTACTAGAAATTAAGGTAGGTGTTCATAACCTGTAGGACATAAATACAAAAAAAAGAACACATTTGTTTTGCATATAGATACAAAGGATGGTTTGAAGATAGATAAAAAGGAAGAAAGCAGGAGTGTTATATATAGATAAGAAAAGATGGAAGGATCAAGTAAACTTTAAGTATTCACAAAGTATGGATTAGGTCACACATCCAGACTGATAGCTACGTTATCCCTGAATCAAACACCCATTGGTTAACGCTATCCTAGCCTCTTATGTCGTCTGCCAGAGGCATGCAGATAAGCAACTCCACAGTTTAACAGCCAATTATAGCTGTGACCAGTTGCCTTGCATCTCTCCGGCAGAGCAAGCAAATGTTGGATCTAGACACCTTCCATCTGTCAAGTCCCCTTGGGCTCACCATCAACTCAGGTCCTGGTAACCGTACCACACTGTCAGCAGGAAAAGTTGATGCAGCATACAGGAAGACTGGACAAACTACAACAGGTGACCCAGGATTCAGGTAGTGTGGTTTTTGCATCCCACTGGAACCCTATCTTGAGTGTCTTAGCATGTCCATCTTGTACCTTTGCCTCTCACTGTATGCTTGTAATTAGCTCAGGAAACTGTGTGATTCAAGCATCTAAATGCAGTCACTAAACCTATTCATTCTGTTATTGCTGGGATAATCATTCTAGTAGGGTACTTGGAGGCCACCAAGCATATGTGGTAATTGCTTCAGCGTGATTTCCCATTGCAACAATAATTCATATTTGCAGAGTACTCCATAGTTTACAAAATACTTTAGAGTTACAAAATGCTTTTAAACCCATTATCACAATCTATCATTTAATCTCTTAATTAAAACATGTTTAATTGATTTAATTCACCTATGATCAGGTTAATGTTGAACCTGAGAAAAACATTTAATTCCTCCTAGCCAAGTATGCCATTGTAAAATAAAGTAACTTATCTAGATCAATGGAAATAGACCAAGGACAAATACAAATGTGTGTAAGCAGTATTTTTTAATGTACTTTTGAAATTAGGAAATCTAGAATCTACAAACTATATACTAAAGTATTTTTTTATCTCTTCCTATTACTTAAGAGTTTCACTATTACGGCTAAAATTATAGAAATAAAATACCTAGCTTGAACTACAGTACTTGTAACACTGAGATGTGGATTAAGTTTTGTTACTGAGTGAAACCCTTTTTGAAACTGCTTTGTCTTTCCTTAACAGCAAAATAAGGATTGTCTCATATGGCCTCTTAAAATCATATTGTTTAAAACAAAAAATGTTCCTACAGTGAACAAGACTAACAAAGGTACTTTCCGTTTTTGGTATAAGGAGGGAGGGGAGTAATGCTGATAAAATTAAAGCATGTTCACTGTTTAAAAATCTGAAGTAGTAGGCTGGGTGCGGTGGCTCATGCCTGTAATCCTAGCACTTTGGGAGGCTGAGGTGGGCAGATCAACTGAGGTCAGGAGTTCAAGACCAGCCAGGCCAACATGTTGAAACCCCATCTCTACTAACAATACAAAAATTAGCCAGGCCGATGGCAAATGCCTATAATTCCAGTTACTTGCAAGGCTGAGGCAGGAGAATCGCTTGAACCCAGGAGATAGAGGTTGCAGGGAGCCGAGATTGCACCACTGCACTCCAGCTTGGGCAACACAGCAAGACTCCATTTCAAAAAAAAAAAAAAAAAATCTGAAGTAGAAAATAGTTACTCCTCACGAGAATCCCATTCTTAGTGATTATCACGTAACAGTTTGAGTACACTTATTTTGAAAAGGTCTTTTCCTTAACCAATTATTTTTCTTGACAGCTTCCTTAACAAAAGGTTTAATTTAATTTAGAAAGTAATAAATATCTAACAATTATTAGCATTCATTATGTACCGACATCATGCTAAGCACTTTACAGGTAATAATTTATTTAATCCTAACAACAACTCTACAAAGTAGGCCACTATTACTATCATCCTCATTTTACAGATTGACAACAGCGTGTTGAAAATAAGCTCTGGTAAATTAGAAGAACCAGGATTCTAACTGAGGCAGTCTGGCCCCAGATCCCAGCCCTTAACCTACTACTCTATACTGTCCTTCACAAACTCTCACTTTTACAAAAAGTTAACCATGACTTAAGAAATGCTAAGTAATCTGCCCAAGGTCATGCAAATACAGAGTGGTAGATCTGGATTTCAACTCTGATTATAAATCCATTTCTGGAGCTCTGGACTACGGTGCTATATAATCCAATCCATTCACACCACCACCCATTGGGTGTTTCTTTGCTACACAGCACACTGGCCCTCATAATCACCACCCAGCAACCAATTCTCTCTGACAAATCCAGACAAAAGAATCAAAAGGCAGATTGGGCATCAAGCAACATGGGTTGTTTGACTCTCATATAAGATGGATAATACTTCTCAGTAAGATCTTGGGCACAATTCAAAACTAGCATGTCACTTGTGGACTATGAGTCTCAGAATATACAGCACTGATGTAGTTATCTCTTAAGTGCAATTCTAAAATTTCATGTTTCTAGTATAAACCTACATAATTAATAGTATTACGTTTCTTTTTGAGTAAAAGAAAAATGATAAGAGATAAAAACAGTAATCTAAAAGTACTAAGGAACAGATGCCATTAAAAGAAAATGTGATGTAAAAAATCTCTGAGAAAGCTTTTAATTACTTCAAACCTGTATTGAATTCCTACTGTGTAACCGACACCAGGCACCAGGAATAAAGTTTAGTAAGACACAGTCCTGCCTTCCAAGTACTCATGGCCTAGAGGTCTGTCTGACTAGTCATCTAGTCATGCTATAGCAGCATCTCCATAGCCTGTTAGAACTCAACTAGTTGGACAAACACTGTTGTCTGTGAATTCAAAGTCACATGGGCAAATTCAACTGCAAAAAAAAAAAAAAGAAAAAAAAAAACCCAAAACCAAAGGCATCTGGCATTACAAATAGCATAACTAAAACGGACTTAACTTTTCAAAAGCAGCATCCCAAGCCCTGTGCAAATAGAACTAGAATCAACCTAGTTGATTGGAACTAGATGTCTAATTTATTTATATCTGTATTACTGCAAACTCAGATTTCAGGGATGCTCTTATTGCATTAAAAGGAAGTGTTCTTTCTACCTCTTAACTCACTTCCTTTGAATGACTGTCACATATCCAGTTCCTCTGCCTCAATTTTTAGTTCCCTGTTTCACCAGTTACATGCCTTCACAAGCCGCTCCCCTCCAGCCATCTTTGCATTCGTGTCAGCCTTCTATCCTTATGGTCAGCATAGAGACCAGATTTAAACAGCTCCCATCTTACAGGTCCTTCACTAGAGGACATCAACATACATTCCACAAGTACCTGTGTAAAGCACAGGGAACCCTGCTAGCAAAAAGGACTGACTGTTCTTCTATACCTAACACTTTTTTTGTTTCTCTACATTAAAAAATACAGCTCAGGTAGTTTCATATCTTCTCAAGGGGCTGAGTGAAATATAATCAGAATGATAACTATAATGAAGATTTAAACCATATATAAAACATTTACCATGTGTCAGATACTACTCTAAGTAGTTTATCTTATTTAATCACCACCACAACACTCTAGTTTACATAAAGAAATAAAGAAACTGTGGCACTTATAGCAGCTGAGTAATTTGATCAAGGTCATATAGCTACTTAAGTTCCCAGAGCACAACACTGAAAATCATTTAATCCATCAGGCAGCTTGACCACAGAATAGCAATCCACCTTGGGTATAAATGAAAGAAAGAAGGCAAAAGGTATTAAAAACAACAGAGAGGGAAAAAGAGAGACACAAAATAGAAGAAATCAAAGGAGAGAAAGGAGACAAGAACTTTATTCCCTGATCAGTCCATAAATCCTCTAAACTGATTTCAAAAGTCATGCCAAGAATATTCTAAGGATTTTAGGGATCAATTGAGAAGGGAGATTTGAATAGCAATGGACTCAGTCTTCAAAGGTTCTATTTCCACTCCACCTCAAAAAGACCAAGACTATTCCCAAAAACAAACCTAATCAACCAGTTCCCTACAGAGGACAACAGGGGATGAGAAATCTCGTATGGATTACTAGCATCCTCTGCCTTCAAAAGTTATAGTATGGAAACCAGCCTGGCTCTCTCAAGTGCTACAATGATCTCAGAATCTTCCAGAATTGCTGCAAAGTGCAGGAGCACAGCTGAGGACCACAACAAGCTTTGGTCAGCAACAATTCTTGCCCTTTTATTTCTCACCTGATACCATTAAGCAAATCAGTTGCACCCAGAAAGTAAAACCAAATCCTTAGCACAGACCTAGAGGATAGGCATGTATGTTCTTTTTCTACCTTCACAGAAAAAGAGAAATAGGAAATATATATCCTCAACTTACAATGGGGCTACATCTGGATAAACTCATCATAAACTGAAAATATATAAGTCAAAAATGTTTCAGAAGTCAAATTCTACTTATATTTTCAATTTATGATGGGGTTGTTAGAACATAATCTTATCATAAGTTGAGGTGCATACTGAATGTGCACATCACTTTCATTCCATCATAAAGTCAAAAGCTCACTAGTCAAGCCTTATCTTAAGCTGGAGACCATCTGATGACTCCACAGTGTGGAGGAAAGTAAGACAGTAGCTAAGAGAGGCTATGGTAAGGTTTTGAGCAGCACGCTTCTTCTCTAAAAACTTTTCCATCCACCATCAAAGATAGGACCACTGTGCTTCTCTTCTGACTCATTAATGCTAATCTTGGGCTGAAGTTTTCTATCAACACCTTATAGAATTTCTTAAATATTATTATCAATAGAGATACCACTGAGATCTTACAGTCATGAAGAGATGTACTAGGTACCAAGAAAAACAGTAAAATTCTATATAAGTATACAGCAGGTAGGTATGTGTGCAAAGCACCCACATGTGCACACATACCCTCATGTGCAACATTACTTATCAGGTACTGATTGTTCACAAGATCTTACATTAGATATGAAGCAAAAAAAAAAAAATGAATAAGGCGCTGGGCGTGGTGGCTCACACCTGTAATCCCAACACTTTGGGAGGCCAAGTCAGGCAGATCACCTTAGGTCAGGAGTTCAAGACCAGCCTGGTCAACATGGTGAAACCCTGTCTCTTAAAAATACAAAAAAAATAGGCGTGGTGGTACATGCCTGTAATCCCAGCTACTCGAGAGGCTAAGGCAGGAGAACTGCTTGAACCTGGGAGGTGGAGGTTGCAGTGAGCCAGGATCGCACCATTGCACTCCAGCCTCGGCAACAAGAATGAAACTCCGTCTCAAAAAATAAATAAATAAATAAATAAATAAGGTACCTCAATGTCAAGTAACTGTGTATATGTGTTGGGGTATGTTTTTAGATAAAAATATCTTATAACAATGTCTTATAAATATCATTCAGGGCTTTTTTAAGCTTTTCTTTAAGGGATGTTTCTAGACATGAATAAATTTTACTGTACTTACTGCTAAAATGTCTGCTTCTACAGGCAGTAGGTTTAAGAATGCAAAGAGCTGAACGGTCAAGATGGTGTAGACTTGTGTGGCTGACAGCATGAGCATCCCTATTGAGAGCAGCATCTCGTCGTAAAATCACCTGGAAGACAAGGATGTAAGTAACTATGAGAGCTGGTGCTTTGTCCCAGGGAATAGATCATTTGATATATTAATTCCCAATGTCCAAAAATATCCCTTTTAATTATAAACATGTATTAACATTAAAAGTAAAGTTTTTATTTCAAAAGCATAAGAATTACACAGATTTGGCCATTTAGGTGAACATCCATGTTTCGTCAATACCTATATAACTCATGATGACAAAGTTCTGTGTTTTAATCACAAAAAAAAAAATCCTCCCATAGTGCTCAGTTTATAGTACAGCTTGTCTTACTAACCCAATTTTCAAAGAAACTAGATTTCAACCAAAATAATGGTTAAAAACATACAAGCAGCTTTGCTTTAAAATTGAAAATTTTCTACAACTTAAAAAATTTTTAGCTTCTGGTTCAATATAAACTCACGTGTAAATTTACTTTTCATTGCTACTGTATATTGTACCAACATCAGAGAATGCCAAAAAATTAACAGCCACTTATAATAAAGGAATACTTTTTGTCCTACCTCCTAACAATCTACACTTTTTTCCCTTCTCTACATCTGAATGGGAACAGCGTAACTACCTCTCCCAACTTCATCCTGTTCACTATAAGTCCCTTTCTCTCTTTTAGCAAAAAGATACCATGAAACACTAAATGTCAACCCATAAATATAAAAATTCTCATTGGTATGCCTCAATCAATTGTATTATATACTTTTAAACAAGTGAGAACGAGCATTACAAAAACAAGGGCTTTTATAACAAATTATTTCATTAAATATCCCAAACTCATGTAATATCTATTTTGATGATGATTAGTGTAGATAAGTGCTCTAGATGTAGAAGCTGCCATACAGACTCAACCTCTGAATCTTTGACACACTGGAAGTAAAATACCTGTGAATAATTTTTAAGGTACCATTTACAAAGACACTAATATCAGAGATGAAATAAAAATGAAAACATGCTAAAGTATAGATTTTTCCTTAATGACAAAAAGTAAATTAGTGGTTGCCTAGGGATTGGCAGGGTGTGGGGGGAAAGCTTGAGGGAGGAGAAAGGTAGGAATGAGAAATGACTGCTAATGAGTAAGGGTTTTAAGGGAGAGATGATGAAAATGTTCTAAAATTAGACTCTGGTGATGGCTGCACAACTCTATAAATATACTAAAAATCACTGCACTGTACACTTTAATTGGTTGAATTTTATAATGTGAGAATTGTATCTCAATAAAGCTTTTTTAAAACGTCTAGATTTGTTGACATTCGTTTCTTAAGTAAAATACATTTCATAACATACCATGGTACAGAAAAGAGTTAACATAGCAGGCCTGAGATTGCTATCCCTAGAAAGGTCTGCTTGCAAGGTTGGCCCCTTGCTGGCATCTGGAAATTTAGATTTCAGGACAGTTCCCACCATTTCCTAGTAGGAACAGCTCAGTGTGCCTACACTTTACAAACAAATGTGATTTGTGCTAAATACCTGTTTTCCTTCTAGGGTCTAGAAATTTGGTACACACTAGGCAGAGTGTGTCTATATGAACAATCCCTAATATAAACCCTGGGCACTGAGTCTCTAATGAGCTTCCTTGGTAAACGTTTTACATGTGTTGTCACAACTTGCTGGAGGAGTTAGACGCATCCCGTGTAACTCCCCTGGGAAAGGACCCTTAGAAGCTTACACTGATTTACTCTGGACTTTACCCCATGTGCCTTTTCTTCTCACTGATTTTGTTTTGTATCCTTCTGCTATAATAAATCACAGCTGTAAGTACAACCATGTGCTGAGTCTTGTAAATCCTCCTAGTGAATCACTGAATGTGGACAATTTCTGGTTAGAAATCATACCATAAAAGCACACAAATATTTACAAAATAAGGTATAGTTGCTACTAAATTTTAGTAGGAGAAGAAGTATGTACCTTATTGACCAGTGACCTCTTTGGGAAACTGAATCTGAATAAAAACTATGACTTTCCATCTAAATCTCCAGCTAACTTTGGGGGAGGGAAAGGAAGACAGAGTTTGGAGGGAAAACAAAAGACAGGAATAATAACCAAAACAACTAATACTGATCCCTTATTAAGTGCCAGGCATTGCTGTAAGCATGTTATTAAGTTAACTTACTTAATCCTAACCTCCCTATAAAGTAGGTATCATTTCACAAATGGGGAAAACTTAGGAACTGTTAAGCAACTTGCCCAAGATAAAACAATAAATAACAGCAGAGCCAGGATTCAAACCTAAGAGTCAGTTTCCAAAGTCCAAATTCTAAACCCCTACTGAAAACAGCATTAATATTCATCCAAGGCGTTCCAAGAGTAGAGTACAGTTTCTTGCCTACAAAGGTATTCAAGAGCTTCAAAAGCCAATGCTCATGGAGCAACAGTCACCAGTTTTCTTTTACTTTGTATATGACGGTGTATGTGTGTATATGGTGTGTATTCAATGATATGTAGTAGGTTTTGAGGGTTTTTTGCATTTATTGCCTTATTTAATAATGTTTGGGAGTTTTGCTTTATAGTCTCTATTTACAAAACTAATTCTTGCTTATCGTGGAAAATGTGGAGAAAATAAAAATTATAAATAATCCTCAAGTTAAGGAATAACTAGTGTTCATACTTTGATGTATAACTTTCCAGTCTTTTAGTGATGTATAGAGTTGTCCCCTGGTATCTACAGGGGATTGGTTCCAGGACTCCCTGCAGATACCAGAATCTGAGGATGCTCAAGTTCCTTATGTAAAATGATGTAATATTTGCATATAACCTACACATGTCCGCCCAAATACTTTAAAACATATCTTGATTGCTTATATCTAATACAATATAAATGCTATGTAAATAATGGTTATGCTCTATTGTTTCAAGAATAACGACAAGAAAAACAGTCTGTCCATGTTCAGTACAGATGCTTTTTTCCCCAAATATTTTCACTCTACAGTTGATTGAATCCATGGATGTAGAACCCATGGATACGGAGGGCGAACTGCATATTCAAATACATTTTTAGCAAAATTGGGGGCACACTGTGCATATTGTTTTACTAATTGTATTTTTTTCACTTAAGGTATTACGAATATTTTCCTAATTTTCCTCAAAAACCATTGCAGATAGCTGTCCATGAAATACTGCGGAGCTTCCCTTCTTTCAAGCACTGTTTTTTGTTAATCTATTTCACACTTTGGGTTTCCATACATGATTTGTCTACATAAAATAAAAACTACTGGTAAAAAATATGATGTATAAATGGCCACCTGGTATTCCTTATGAATATTCTTTAACAGACGGAACAGAAATTCCTACTGTTGGAATTTTTTTTTTAGAAAAACACTGCAATAAATATTTCTTTAATTACACCTATATGTAAACCCTTAATATTTTTTAGATTAAAGTGACAGAAGTGGCAGGCATTATAATAATTGCAGTAAAAAATATGCAATCTATACATATGAGTTTATATCCCAGCACTGTCCCATACTAATAGTGTAATTTAGAGATAAACATTTAAATTACATAAATTGCTTTATCTCTAAAAGTAGGACCATAGGACCTATAAGACAACTCTGTAGAATAAATACAATTATGCACAGAAGGGCTTAACATAGCAATGGAATATAGAAAGAAAGGACTTTGGACAGGGATGCCAACAGATGAAACAGGAAACACAGAAGGAAGACCACAGTGAGAGAGTAAGTACAACTTGAGAATTTCTGAACTTAGTATTTGTGGAACAGGCTGGTGGACATGTATACAGGCAACAATAAATAAAGGTCTCAAGCTCCACACAAGGCAAAAAGAGACTTAGGAATCATCAGTAGATAGGAATAACTGAAGTGCTCTTAATGTAAAAGTGAAAATCAAAAACAGAAGAGGACTAAAAAAACTGAGGGATATCTAAGTTTCAAAGGGAGGTGGAAAAAGAGAAAAGAGAGAGAGACTGATTTCAGGAAAGTCAAGAAAGACAAGAACTTTAAAATGAATGTAAGGGGAAGTAAGGCATTGGTCAACAAAAGTAAATGTTGGAGAAGGCGCAAGAGGGTCTAAAATTTTCACATTTAAGAATCTGCCCAGGCCAAGCACAGTGACTCACACTTGTAACCCTAACACTTTGGGAGGCTGAGGCGGGTGGATCACCTGAGGTCAGGAGTTCCAGACCAGCCTGGCCAACATGGGAAAACCCCATCTCTACTAAAAATACAAAAATTAGCCAGGTGTGGTAGTTTTTGTAGCTGAGTAGCTGCAATCCCAGCTACTCAGGAGACTGAGGCACGAGAATCGCTTGAACCTGGGAGGCAGAGGTTGCAGAGAGCCAAGGTCATGCCACTGCACTCCAGCCTGAGCAACAGAGCAAGACTCTGTCTCAAAAAAAAATTAAAAAACCATCTGCTCAACCTAAACAATTTTACTTCCTCATACTCTACCACTCAACCTTGCTCTGATTAGCTCACTGCTTCCAGGAATCACCTTGCTGGGATTATATCTTCATTCACATGTTACCCAGGAACCAAAATACACTCCCTTCTATCTTCAAAAGAGAATTTGGGGGAAAACTACAAATCCCATGAAATTGTATGCAAAATTTTGTGTATGTTCAACTACAGATAGTTTCTGTGAAAAAGAACCACGCTTATTAACACGTTCTCAAATAAGCACGTAGGCTTTCTGTTGTTGCTGCTAGGTTTTGTTTTGTTCTGTTTTGTTTTCATTTAAATCTTCCCTTTTCCAGGAAGCCTTCTGAGGAGAAAAGTTAGCAAGCTTAAATTCTTTGACACCTTCTTCTAGCACTTAATCAACTAGATTAAAATAAATGCAGGTTGTCTGTTGTATTACTAGGTAATATTATTTATGGTAAAAATGATTCCTGAATGATGAAAAGTATTTAAACTGTAAAGACTGTAAGTTAACTACAAAAGCTTATTACAAAAACATAAACAAAAAAAGTCTCAGATTCCCTGCAGTGTGTGTTTCTTGAAAGAAAGCATGATGCTTGAGGGAAGCTGGAGCTACTCATGGAATATTAGAAGAAGTGGTTCCTTTCATATGTGACACTTTTGTATGCTGAGGTGACACACATCCACATATTTATCTCACTGGTTACAATCCAGTATGCTCTTTGGTAGGTATGAAAGGTTTATCTGAATGAATGTAAGGCTTCTCAATGAAGATGCATTTTATGTTGATATGTTGTGCTCCCAGTCTCTATCCTCCTACCTCCTACCAAGCTAGTGAACCTGGTACCAGGTAATAGCCCATCAGTTACTGAGAGTGTGGATGCCAATCAGAACCCCTGACCATGGACAGTGAGTGTGGTGCCTTTCTTCCCCATTACAATTCTTACTTGTCTCTCATGCTTGAACTTATTCAACTGTTGGAGTCTCTGCATGGTCTACAATAAAGTATTGTTTGTCGTGACTTTTATCCCCCAGTAAATAGAATACATTCATCTTGAGGATATTTTAGAACCATTCTGGGAAGCAGAGAATGCATAGAAAAAAATCAAGTAAAATCTTGCTAATAACAAACATCTACCTCTTTTCCTCCTTCCCTTTATCCTTTTCCTCCTCCTTGTGCCCCTCCTCCTCCCACTTATATTACCAAAGACAGAATATAACTCTGTATTCATTTTGAGTATGCCTATAATAAAAAAAGTCACACTTCTTCAAAGGAAGAAAGTTCAAAGTAGAGAATATACAAGAAACCCTTGAGAACTACCAAAAAGGCTTCTAGAGATGTGTCCACTACCACCATCCTTGATCACATCTAATTTGGCCTACTATTTGACATAATTCTACTAGTTATTAACAGACATTTTAACTGAAATCAGCTTCCTAACTCTAAAGATTTTTCCAACTGTCAAATTCTAATTTTACTTTCTGTTCAGTCTGTACTATAACACTTAAGATGTATTCTTGCAAAGCTGTTTTAAACCAATTCTAACAAGCCTTTAGCTCTCACTTCAAGCTTACAAGAACTTTCTGGAATGAAAAAAAAAAAATAAGATACCACAACATGGGTGTCTTGCTTGAGGGTAATGCCCCAATTACTACAAAATTCAACACAATAAACAGAGACAATACAAGAGGATAGAATGAGAAAATGACATGAAATTGTTAATACGTCAAAAGAGATGAGAAACAGTAAAGACAAATGCAACATATAGTTCCACTAAACCAACAATAAAAATACATTTTGGGAATAATGGAGACAACAGAAATATGGCCCAGATATTAGATATTCTTAAAAAAAAATCCTTAGATATGATGATAATATTACAGTTGGTATGGGTTTGGCTGCATCCCCAACCAAATCACATCTTGAATTCCCAGGTGTTGTGGGAGAAACCTGGTGGGAGGCAACTGAATCATGGGGGACAGGTCTTTCCCGTGCTATTCTCATGTGAGTGAATAAGTCTCATGAGACTTGATAGGTTTATAAAAAAGAGTTTCCCTGAACAAGCTCTTCTCTTCTCTGCCACCATGTGAGATGTGCCTTTCACCCTCCACCTTGATTGTGAGGCCTCCTCAGTCACATGGAACTATAAGTCCATTAAACCGCTTTCTTTTGTAAATTGCCCAGTTTAAGGTATGTCTTTAACAGCAACATGAAAATGGACTAATACAGTAAATGGGTATCAGTAGAGCAGGGCGCTGCTGAAAAGATACCTGAAAATGTGGAAGCAACTTTGGAACTGGGTAACAGGCAGAGGTTGGAACAGTTTGGAGGGCTCAGAAGACAGGAAAATGTGGGAAAATGTGGAGCTTCCTAAAGACTTGTTGAATGGTTTTGACCAAAATACTGATAGTCATATAGACAATGAAGTCCAGGCTGAAGTGGTCTCAGAAGGAGATGAGGAACTTATTGGGAACTGGTGAAAAGGTGATTCTTGATATGCTTTAGCAAAGAGACTGGTGGTACTTTGTCCCTGCCCTAGAGATTTGTGGAACTTTCAACTTGAGAGAGACGATTTAGGGTATCTGGCGGAAGAAATTTCTAAGCAGTAAACCATTTAAGAGGTGACCCAAGTGCTCTTAAAAGCATTCAGTTGTATTCATTCACAAAGATACGATTTGGAATTGGAACTTAAGTTTAAAAGGGAAGCAGAGCATAAAAGTTCAGAAAATTTGCAGCCTGATGATGCAATAGAAAAGAAAAATCCATTTTCTGAGGAGAAATTCAAGCCAGCTGTAGAAATTTGCTGAAGTAACAAGGAGCCAAATGTTAATTGCCAAGAAAATAGGGAAAATGTCTCCAGGGCATGTCAGAGGTCTTCATG
Source organism: Theropithecus gelada (assembly GCF_003255815.1). Lineage (NCBI taxonomy): Eukaryota > Metazoa > Chordata > Mammalia > Primates > Cercopithecidae > Theropithecus > Theropithecus gelada. The sequence goes on from NC_037669.1 coordinate 142,420,198, forward strand.
GCAGCCCCTCCCATCACAGGCCCAGAGGCCTAGGAGGAAAAAATGGTTTGCTGGGCTGGGCCCAGGGCCTTCCTGCTTTGTGAAGTCTTGGGACTTGGTGCCCTGCATCCCAGCTGTGGCTAAACAGGACTCAGGTACAGTTCAGGCCCTGGCTGCAGAGGATGCAAGCCCCAAGCACTGACAGCTTCCATGTGGTATTGCGCCTGTGGGTGCACAGAACTCAAGAACTGAGGCTTGGGAACCTCTGCCTAGATTTCAGAATCTGTATTGAAATGCCTGGATCCCCAGGCAAAAGTTTGCTGCAGGGGCAGAGCCCTCATGGAGAACCTCTGCTAGGGAAGTATGGAAGGGAAATACAGGGTTGGAACCCCCACATGCAGTCCCTACTGAGGCACCACCTGGTGAAGCTGTGAGAAGAGGACCACCATCCTCCAGATGCCAGAATAGTAGATCCACCAACAGCTTGCACTGTGCACCTGGAAAAGCCGTAGACACTCAATGCCAGACCATGAAAGCAGCCAGGAGGAAGGCTGTACCCTGCAAAGCCACAGGGGAGAAGCTGCCCAAGACCATAGAAGCCTACCTCTTGCATCAGCATGACCTGGATGTGAGACAAGGAGTCAAAGGAGATCATTTTGGAACTTTAAGATTTGACTGCCCTGCTGGATTTTGGACTTGCATGGGGCCTGTAGCCCTGTTGATTTGGCCAATTTCTCCCACTTGGAACAGTTGTATTTATGCAACGCCTGTACCCCTACTGTATCTAGGAAGTAACTGATTGGTTTTTGATTTTACACGCACATAGGCAGAAGGAACTTGCCTTGTCTCAGAAAAGACAATGGAATGTGGACTTTTGAGTTAATGTTGAAATGAATTAAGACTTTGGGGGACTTTTGGAAGGCATGATTGGTTTTGAAATATGAGGGCATGAGATTTGGGAGGGGCCAGGGCAGAATGATATTGTTTGGCTGTGTCCTCACCCAAATCTCATCTTGAATTCCCACGTGTTGTAGAAAGGACCTGGTGGGAGGTAATTCAATCATAGAGGCAGGTCTTTCCCATGTTATTCTCATGAAAATGAATAAGTCTCATGAGATCCGATGGATTTATAAGGGGAGTTGCCCTGCACAAGCTCTCTTCTCTTGTCTGCCGCCATGTGAGACGTGCCTTTCACTCTCTGCCATGATTGTAAGGCTTCCCCAGTCACGTGGAACTGTAAGTCCATTAAACTTCTTTCTTTTGAAAATTGCCCAGTCTCAGGTGTCTTTATCAGCAGTGTGAAAAAGGACTAATACAACGGCTGTATGAAAAAGTCCTTATTTTGGGAGCTATCTATTATAGTAAAGTACTTAGGAAAGAAATGTCATGATATCTGTCATTTAAAGCACTTCAGAAAAAAAAACACTGTAAATCTAGGTGAAGATTACATTGAGCTTCATTACACTATTTCTCTGCTTTTCTACATGTTTGAGAATTTATATAACAAAAAATTTATTAAATGCATGAAAAATTATTTTAACTCTTCAGTGATCTTTTCAGAAGACCTTCAGCCTCATTTCTTAATGTGGCATACAGACACAAAATTTATCATTTTAAACATTTTGAAGTGTACAGTTCAGTAACATCAACTATATTAACACTGTTGTGCAAATATTACCACAATTCATCCCTAAAATTTTCTCATCTTCCCAAACATTAAACATGAATTATGCATGCCCCATCCCCTGGCCATTGGCAAGCACAATTTTACTTTGTTTCTATGAATTTGACTATTCTAAGTATCTAATATAAGTGGAATCATACAATATTTGTCCTTCTGTGACTAGCTTATTTTACTTAGCGTGATATCTTGAAGTTTCATCCATGTTGTACCTCATGTGAAAATTTCCTTCCTTAGCAGGCTAATATTCCATTATATGTACATACCCCATGTTACTGATCCATTCATCTCTCAATCGACACTTGGGTTGCTTAGACCTTTTAGCTATTGCGAAAAAAATAACTTGAGTTCCCGCTTTGAATTATTTGTGGTATATACCCAGAAGTATTGCTGGATCATATGGTAATTCTACGTTTGATTTTTTTCTTTTTAAGAACTGTCATACCATTTTCCAAAGTGGCTGCACCATTTTACTTTCCCACAAATAATACACAAACACTATTTCTTCACATCCTTGCCAACATTTTTTTATGTTTTCCTTCAAGACCAGAATGAGATACCACTTTACATCTATTTTATGATAGACATATATATACAATATATATACACATATAGCCATACTAAAATACATGTAAAGTGGTATCTCATTGTGGTCTTGACTTGCATTTCCCCAGTGATTAGTGATGCTGAGCATCTTTTCATGTATTTTTTGGCCATCTGTATGTTTTCTTTGGAAAAATGTCTATTCAGCTCCTATGTACATTTTTTAATTGGGTTGCTTGGTTTTTTGCCACTGAGTTAACAATCCCATCAAAAAGTGCATAAGGACATGAAAAGGCAATTCTCAAAAGAAGATACACAAATAGCCAACAAACAAATTAAAAAATGCTCAACATCACTAGTGATCAGAGAAATGCAAATCAAAACCACTGTGCAATACCACCTTACTCCTGCAAGAATGGCCATAATCAAAAAAATCAAAAAATAATGGAGGTTGGCATGGATATGGTGAAAGAGAACACTTCTGCACTGCTGATAGCAATGTAAACTAGTACAACCACTATGGAAAACAATGTGAAGATTCCTTGAAGAACCAAAAGTAGAACTACCATTTGATCCAGCAATCCCACTACTGGGGATCCAGCAATCCCAACTCAGGAGAAAAGTCACATAAAAAAAGATATTTGCATACACATGTTTATAACAATACAATTCGCAATTGCAAAAATATGGAACCAGCCCAAATGCCCATCAATCAACTACTGGATAAAGAAATTGTGGTATATATGGAATACCACTAACCCATAAAAATGAATGAATTAATAGCATTTGCAGCAACCTGGATAGAATTGGAAACTATTATTCCAAGTGAAGTAACTCAGGAATGGAAAACCAAACATCGTATGTTCTCACTCATTAGTGGGAGCTAAGCTACGAGAATGCAAAGGCATAAGAATGATAAAATGGACTTTGGGGACTCGGGGGAAAGGGTAGGAGAGGGGTGAGGATATATACTGCTCAGGTGATGGGTACACCAAAATCTCTCACAAATCACCACTGAAGAGAACTTACTAATGTAACCAAATACCACCTGTTCCCCCAAAACCTATGGAAATAAAAAAATTTTAAAAAAAGAATTCTCTATATATTCTGGACAGCAATTCCTTATAAAATATATGACGGAAAAGTATTTTCTCTCATTTTTTTCACCCTGTTGGTACTGTCCTTCAATGCACAAAAACGTTTTAATTTTCATGAAGTCAAACATTTATTTTTTTCTTTTGTTGCCCATGCTTTTGGTGTCGTGTCCAAGAAATTACTGACAATTCCAATGTTGTGAAGCTTTCTCTATGTTTTCCTCTAAGAGTTTTACATAGTAGCTCTTATGTTTAGGTCTCTGATCCATTTTGAGTTAACTGCTGCATATGGTATAAGGTAAAGGTCAAACTAATTCTTTTGCATACAGACATTGAATTTTTCCAACACCATTTGTAGAAAAGCCTATGTACAATGCCTTTGTCCATCAAATGGTCTTGACACCTGTCTTAGTCCATCTGTGTTGCTATAAAGGAATATCTGAAGCTGGGTAATTCATAAAGAAAAGAGGTTTATTTGGCTCACAGTTCTGCAAGCTGTACAAGCAGCATGGTGCCAACATCTATAGCTGGTGAGGACCTCAAGCTGCTTCCATTCATGGCAGAAGGCAAAATGGAGCCCATCACACAGCAAGAGCAGGAAGTGAGAGAGAGGGAAGAAAGTGCCAAGCTCTTTTCAATCACCAGTTCTTAGAGGAACTAAGAGTGAAATTTCAGTCATTCCCATGAGAATGGCATCAAGCCATTCATGAGGAATCTACCTCCATAATCCAAATAGCTCCCATCAGACCCTATCTCCAATACTGGGGATCAAATATCAATATGAGACTTGGTGGGGCCAAGCAAACCATTTCCAAACCACAGGAGGACTTCTGTCGAAAGCTATTTGAGCATGTATGTGAGGCTTTATTCCTGAGCTCTTTATTCTATTCCATTGGTCTATATGTCTATCTTTACACCAGTACCACGCTATTTTAATAACTGTAATTTTGTAGCTAAGTTTTGAAATCAGGAAGTATGCGACCTACAACTTTGTTTTGGCTATTTGGAGTCCCTTGAGATTCCATATATGGTTTAGGATAGATTTTCCTATTTTTGCAAAAAGGTTATTGGGATTTTAATAATAATTACATTGAATCCATAGATTGCTTTGGGTAGTACTGACATCTTAACAGTATTAAGTCTATCAATCCGTAAACATGGAATGTCTATTCATTTATTTATGTCTTCTTTATTTCAGCAAAGTCTTATAATTTTCAGTGTACAATTCTTCCACCTCCTTGGTTTATTACTACTTTATTTTTGTTGATACTGTAAATGGAATTGTTTTCTTAATTTCCTTTTTGGATAGTTCACTGTTACTTTATGGGAATGCAACTGATTTTTGTGTGTGATTTTGTATCCTGCAACTTTGCTGAATTCATTTATTATTAATAGTTCTATCAGATATTTTTTCTTCTGTAGAATCTTGGATTGTCCACATGTAAGATCATATCATCTGCTTACAATGGTAATTTTACTTATTCCTTTCTAATTTGGATGCCTTTCATTTCTCTTTCTTGCCTAATTGCTCTGGCTAGGACTTCTGGTACCATGATAAATAGAAATGGCAAAGGCAGGAATCCTTGTCTTGTTCCTGATCTTAGAGGAAAAGCTTTCAGTCTTTTACGATCAATTATATTAGTTGTCAGTTTTTTATATATGGCCTTCATTCTGTTGAGGTAGTCGTCCTCTATTTTCAGTTTGTTGGGCATTTTATCATGAAAGAGTGTTAAATTCTGTGAAATGCTTTTTCTGCATCTATTGAAATGATTATGTGTTTTTATTCTCTTAATGTGGTACATTACATTGATTATAAGACTTTTCACACGTAGAACTATCCTTGCATTCCAGGAATAAGTCCAACTTGGTCATGTGTATAATGCTTTTAATGTGCTGCTGAATTCAGTTTGTTAGCATTTTGTTGAGGATTTTTACATCAGCAGTCAAAAGAGATTACGGTCTGCCTGGCCAAAATGGTGAAACTCTGCCTCTACTAAAAATACAAAAATTAGCCAGGCATGGTGACAGGCACATGTATCTCCAGCTACTCAGGAGGCTGAGGCAGGAGAATCACTTAAACCTGGGAGGCGGAGGTTGCAGTGAGCCAAGATCATGCCATTGCACTCCAGTCTCAGCAACAGAGCGAGGCTCCGTCTCCAAAAAAAAAAAAAAAAAGAGAGAGAGAGAGAGAAAGAAAATAAGGTTTTTCCTTTTTTTTTTTTTTTTTTTTTTTTAGTATCCTTGTCTGACTTTGGTACCAGGGTAATTTTGGCCCCTTAGAATGAGTTAGGAGGTGTTCTCTATCAGTTTTTTGGGAAGAGTTTGAGAAAAATTGATGTCGACTCTTCCTTACATATTTGGTAGAATTCACCAATGAAGCCATCTGATCCCAGGCTTTTCTTTCTTGGAATGTTTTTGATTATTGCTTCAATCTCCCATAGGTCTGTGCAAGCTTTCTATTTTTTCATGATTCAGTCTTGGGAGGCTGTGTCTTTCCAGGTATTCATCCAATTCATTTAGGTTATCCAATTTCTCCGCATACAATTGTTCATAGTACACTTACAATCCTTTTTATTTCTGTAAAATTGGTAGTTATATCCCCTCTTCCATTTCTGATTTTAGTTGAGCCTCCTCTCTTGTTTTCTTTAACCAATATAATGAAAGATTTGTTAATTTCATAGATTTTTTAAAAAATCAACTCTTGGTTTTGCTGCGTTTTCTCTTGGCCTCATTTTTGAGAAATGAGCAAACTGGCTGGCACACATGATTATCTGTATGGTTTTAGAGGATAAATGACAGTTACCTGTCTAATGCTGGTCACTGAAAAATTTAAAAATTTCCCAAGCATCACAGTAAATCCTAACTTCACATTTAAATCTTTGACAATGAATTTTTAAGACCAGTATTACTTTCAGGAAATTCACTTCCAAATAAATTTTAATTCTGAAGATGAGTCAACAGTGTGATACCAACGACTTCACTGCCAAATAACACTCATGAAACAGCCAACCATCTCCATAAGAAATCCACGAAGTAAGCTCAGATTCCACTGGTTCTGAAGCTGTATTCCTGACCTTCACTGGCATCTCAAGAACTGGACCAAAATATTCCACTACTAAAAGAATTGTTATCTTTTCCTAATTTGTGAAAAGAATAAACAAAGAGTAATTTCCATTTGTTTTTTTTTCAAGAAATGTACCTTATACTACAATAAGCATCAAAAGAATATATACTGTACCAAGCACTAACAGAAAAAATCAGTGAACAATTAACTATTTTAGTGGAAAATTCATAATAGCCAGTCACACATCATTTAATAGGTTATTTTTCCTACAAATGTGATTATGTATATGTATATGTATATAACATATATATGGCACCATAAAATTTCCTCCAAAATAGTGTTCACAGCTCACACACCACCTAAATATATCAATAACTTCCTAGTGTCCCTTAAAAAGCATCAAGATTTCCAGGAATTCTGGCAACTAGAACTTCTAACACATACTGTATTAGTCCATTTTCATACTGCTATGAAGAAATACCTGCCCCGGCCCCTCCCAAATCTCATGTCCTCATATTTCAAAACAAATCATGCCTTCCCAACAGCCCTCAAAGTCTTAATTCATTTCAGCATTAACTCAAAAGTCCACAGTCCAAAGTCTCATCTGAAACAAGGTTAAGTCCCTTCCACCTATGAGCCTGTAAAATCAGAAGCAAGTTAGTTACTTCCTAGATACAATGAGGGGACAGGCATTGGTTAAATACACCCATTCCAAACGGGAGAAACTGGCAGAAACAAGGGGGCTACATGGTCCACGCAAGTCTGAAATTTGACAGCACGGCAATCAAATCTTAAAGCTCCAAAATAATCTCCTTTGACTCCATGTCTCACATCCAGATCATGCTGATGCAAGAGGTGGGCTCCCGCAGACTTGGGCAGATCTGCCCCTGTGGCTTTGTAGGGTACAGCCTGCTTCCTGGCTGCTTTTATGGGTTGGCGTTGAGTGTCTACAGCTTTTCCAGGCACGTGGTGCAAGCTGTTCGTGGATCTACCATTCTGAGGTCTGGAGAACAGTGGCCCACTTCTCATAGCTATTCTAGGCAGTCCCCAGTAGGGACTCTGTGTGGGGGGCTCCAACCCTGTATTTCCCTTCCACACTGCCCTAGCAAAGGTTCTCCATGAGGGCTTCACCCCTGCAGCAAACTTCTGTCTGGACATCCAAGCGTTTCCATACATTCTCTGAATTCTAGGTAGAGATTCCCAAACCTCAGTTCTTGACTTTTGTGCACCTTGCAGGCTCAACACCATGTGGAAACTGTTAATGCTTGGGGCTTGCGCCCTCTGAAGCCATGGCCCAAACTGTACCTTGGTCCCTTTTAGCCACAGCTAGGACCCAGGACACCAAGTCCCAAGACTTCACAAAGCAGCAAGGCCCTGGGCCCAACCCAGCAAACCATTTTTTCCTCCTAGGCCTCTGGGCCTATGATAGAAGGGGCTGCCATGAAGACTTCTGACATGCCCTGGAGACATTTTCCCTATTTTCTTGACAATTAACATTTGGCTCCTTGTTACTTCAGCAAATTTCTACAGCTGGCTTGAATTTCACCTCAGAAAATGGGTTTTTCTTTTCTACTGCATCATCAGGCTGCAAATTTTCTGAACTTTTATGCTCTGCTTCCCTTTTAAACTTAAGTTCCAATTTCAAACCGTATCTTTGTGAATGAACACAACTGAATGCTTTTTTTTTTGAGACAGAGTCTCGCTCTGTCGCCCAGGCTGGAGTGCAGTGGCGCGATCTCAGCTCACTGCAAGCTCCGCCTCCCAGATTCACGCCATTCTCCTGCCTCAGCCTCCAGGGTAGCTGGGAATACAGGAGCCCACCGCCGCGCCCAGCTAATTTTTTGTATTTTTAGTAGAGACGGGGTTTCACCATGGTCTCGATCTCCTGACCTCAGGATCTGCCTGCCTCGGCCTCCCAAAGTGCTGGGATTACAGGTGTGAGCCACTGCGCCCGGCCAACTGAATGCTTTTAAGGGCACTCAGGTCACCTCTTCAACAGTTTACTACTTAGAAATTTCTTCCGCCAGATACCCTAAATCATCTCTCTCAAGTTAAAAGTTCCACAAATCTCTAGGGCAGGGACAAAGTGCCACCAGTCTCTTTGCTAAAGCATATCAGGAATCACCTTTTCACCAGTTCCCAATAAGTTCCTCATCTCCTTCTGAGACCACTTCAGCCTGAACTTCATTGTCCATATGACTATCAGTATTTTGGTCAAAACTATTCAACAAGTCTTTAGGAAGCTCCACATTTTCCCACATTTTCCTGTCTTCTTCTGAGCCCTCCAAACTGTTCCAACCTCTGCCTGTTATCCAGTTCCAAAGTTGCTTCCCTTTTAAACGTAAGTTTTCAGGCATCTTAATAGCAGTACCCACTCCACTGGTAACAATTTACTATGTTAGTCCATTTTCATACTGCTATGATGAAAACTCGAGACTGGGTAATTTATAATGAAAAAGAGGTTTAATGGACTGACAGCTCTACATGGCTGGAGAGGCCTCATAAACATGGCAGAAGGTGAAGGAGGAGGAAAGGCATGTCTTATATGGTGGCAGGCAAGAAAGCATGTGCAGGAGAACTTCCCTTTTATAAAACCATCAGTTCACATGAGACTTATTCACTACCACAAGAACAGCACAGAAAAAACGACCCCCATGATTCAATTACCTCCCACCGGGTCCCTCCCACAACACATGGGGGTTATGGGAGCTACAATTCAAAATGTGATTTGGGTGGGAACACAGCCAAACCATATCACATGCTATACGTAAATCCCCACAGTTTTTTAAAGCTTTTAAAGACACTGGATCAGAAGTTGTCATAAGCAAAAGTGTTACATCAGAAAACAAAACAAAACAAAAACAACAATAACATGGCTTCTCTTTTTAAGCAAAAATAAGATGCACAATATTTTTTGCAAGAAAGCAGAAGTTTGCCCAGCAAACTCCTCTAACATAAAGTCTTCCAAGTAAAAGCAAGCATAATCTAAGATTTTTAACTACCACCATCAACCAAAGCAAAATTTTTTCATCTAATGCAATAAACGTTTTACAATTTGATTTTTCAACAAATGAAACAAAATGATCCATTTTTTACTTTTAATAGATTAAGAAACAGGTTTTTCCGGGCAGGTGTGGTGACTCACACCTGTAATCCCAACACTTTGGGGGGCCGAGGCAGGAGAATCACCCAAGGTCAGGAGTTCGAGACCAGCCTGGCCAACATGGCAAAACCCTGTCTCAACTAAAAATACAAAAATTAGCCTAGCCTGGTGGCTCATTCCTGTAATCCCAGCTACTTGGGAGGCTGAGGCAGCAGAATCGCTTGAACCTGGGAGGCAGAGGTTGCAGTGAGCCAAGATTACCACTGCACACCAGCCTGGGTGATAGAGCAAGACTCCATCTCAAAAAGAAAAAAAAAGAAATAGGTTTTTCCAAAATACCAAATTCTTTCCAATCTCAGGGCCTTCATACCAATTGTTCTCAACCCCAAAGTTATAGTTTCTCATTCAGTGTATATGAGATGTGATCTGGTAATCTATACTACTTACAGTATTTACATATACTCCAGGTGATTCTTATAAATAGAAAATACATTTTTAGTTCAGTATATCACAAATCTCTCAGTGCCTGTGACAAAAATAAATGTTCCCAGGCCCCTCTCCTTGAGATGCAGACAGAAAACCTATAATTTGACTTTTAAAAAAAAGTTCCCTATTGAATCCTTATAATTAAGTCAAATTTGGAAAGCACTGTTTTGAACCAAAGATTGGCAAGTGGCATACCAAGTCATTATTCATAAACTTCTTCCAAGTCAATAGGCAGCGGGCAGAGGGTCAAACTAAAGAAAGGAGAAACAGAAAGAGAGAGATAGGAGTGCTAACAAAAACAGACTTCATAATTCTTTCAAATACCATTGTTGTCACGAGTACCATAGGTTGCCAACCCTAGCAATAAGCCACACAGCAAACAAGAAAAAGACAATTGACAATGAAATTGCTTTCATGAATAGCAGAATATTCAACACTAAGATGTAAGATGGTAGAAAATTCTGGTTTTCTTGATTACCAAAATATCAAATACCATGCAAAGTATACTTGAAGGCGTTAATGTCATCTATCTCCCGAACCCGAATGTTTAATTTTCATGATTCCTCACATAAATGTCACCATCACTGTAGCCAACATTGATAGAAAACTTAATTTTGTGCTAGGAACTGTGTTAAGCATCTAATCATCAAAACAACATTGTAAAATAAAACAAAAACAACACAGGGAACTTGCACTATCGCTCCATTTTCCCTATTTTAGAGGATTCAATTTCTATGTTTAAGTGCTAGAGTCTAACTGGCTGACTAAATGAACCAGTTCCCTCATCCCAATCCCTCCTTTAATTTTTGCAATTTCTGAACAAAAAGCTGAGAAGTCTAATGACTCATACTTAGCTCAGGTGTTAAGCATGAAACTTAACATGGGTTACCATGTTAATGGTGGAGCACCAGATCAAGTTATACCACTCCCATGGATTATAACAACTGTTTCTTTAAAAAAAAATAGAGATATGGGGGTCTTGCCTTGCTGCCCCGGCTGGTCTTGAACTCTTGGCCTCAAGCGATCCTCCTACCTTGGCCTCCCAAAATGCTAGGATAACAGGCATGAGCCACTACACTCAGCCTGTAACAACTGTTTATTTAAAACATCACCCAAAGACCAAGCCCTGTTCTTGGTCTTTTCTGGACACCACACTCTCCCTTGGCAAGTGTTTGCAGCCTGTGTATGCACCTACCACGCCTCACTCTTCTTATAATCATCTTTTCTTATTATAATACTCACGACTTTCTATCACACTATAATACTTGTAATATTTATTGTTTATTGTTCAGCTTTGCCACAAAAATATATGCTCCTCAAAGACAGGAATCTTTATTTTATGGATATATCACAAGTACCTAAAGAGTGCCTAGCATGTATTAGGTGTTTAATATTAATATTTGTAGACTGAATGCCTACATGGCCTCTCTTGATATCTTCTGCAGAGCCTCTGAATGTGACTACCTGTTAACTATGCTCAGAAAAAAAATTTAAGACCTTAACATTAAAAATGTTAAAAGTTTATATATACTTTATATATACAGTCATCCTCGGTATCTGTAGGAGATTGGTGCCAGGACTGCCCGTTCATACTAAAACCTATGGATGGTAACATTCCTTACCACAGATGGTACAGTATTTGCATATAACCTATGCAAACCCTTCGATATACTTTAAATCATCTCTAGATCAGTTGTAATACTGAATACAGTGTAAATGCTATGTAAATAGTTGTTATACCACAATGTTTAACATGTTCAGTAGAGATGCGACCATCCATTTTTGCCTGAATATTTTGAACACTGGTTGAATCCACAAATACAGAGCCATGGATACAGAGGGTCAACTGTAAGTTAATATTTAAAAATATGTAAATATGGCTAGGCATGGTGGCTAACGTCTGTAATCCCAGCACTTTGGGAGGCTGAGGTGAATGGATTGCTTGAGTCCAGGAGTTCAAGACCAGCCTGGCCAAGATGGCAAAACTCTGTCTCTACAAAAAATACAAAAATTAGCTAGGCATAGTGGCATGCACAGGTGGTCCCAGTTACTCAGGAGGCTGAGGCGTCAGGATCGTTTGCGCCCAAAAGGCAGAAGTTGCAGTGAGACAAGATCGTACCTCTGCACCCCAGCCTGGGTGACAGAGCAAGACCCTGTCTTAAAACAAAACATAAATACTATGAAATAATAAATGAATTTGCTGAATCATGTAAACTCTGGATGGTGGGACTCTGTGGTTTTTATTCTTCTTTATATTTATCTGCATGTTTCAGAATAAAAAACTAAAACTCCCTAGACTATTTCATTTTACATAATATATACAGGAGACTAGAAAAAAATACATGAAAATATTAAGAGAAATCTGTTCTACTTGCTCAAGTTTTCTAAGTGTGAATTACTTTTATACAGCAAAACATTTCTTAAATAAGCAAGCAACAAGTCTTTTAATTTACAAGTTTACTTATAATTTGGAGGAGATGAAATGATTTGAAGTAAAATATATAATCAAAAAAGAGAAAGGGCAGATCTTGAGCAGAGTTAACAAATCTGAGCTGTCATTTTCTGTCTGTAAGCCTTTAATTATACTCAAAGACTCTATCCTACACTACAGTCCTTATAGTTATTATTGCCATAAAGGTCAAATGTAGCAGCCACTTGGGCTCTGAGGCATCTGCATTCATTAGCAACACATCATAATCAACCACAGGTGATAGCTTAATTAATTGTGATGCCATGGATTACTAGCATTCCATTTCCCTCTGACAAGGAGCTTAGCACTGTGCTCAGGCCCAAAGGCATAACCAACCAAATGCCAAAATCTTAGAATTTCAGATCTATCTGCTGGAGCCACTCCAGATACCAATTTTGTACTAGCAGAGGTTCAAACAGGAGACACTATTCAGTAAGTTAAACAAAAGGTATTCAATATAAATGATTATTAAGCTATGATAGGATAGTAAATATAAAGATACGAAGAGAGGTAGGGAGGGGCAGGAGAGAGGGATTCCAAAAGGGCATGAGGAAACTTCTAGGAGTGATGAATATGTTCATTAACTTCATTATAGAGGTGGTTACATGATTATATAAATATATCAGAACTTATCAAAGTATACACTTTATATAGTTTATTGTATGTGAATTATAATTCAGTAAAGCTGTTTTTAATTTTTTAGAGAAAAGGAATTATTAAACTATAAGAGAGTAACACTGAAGGAGACATTACAAAGGGACAAACTTGGAAGATAGTCTAAGGCTGAAATTCAGTTTTCATTGCGGCAGGTGTGGTTGCAGCACTCTAGGTAACAGAGAATCTCACTGGGTTGACCAGACCAGAGCTGGTCCAAGGTTGCCAGGCAAACAATAAACAGCCCACTGGGGTGCTGATGGGTAGGTATGCAGAGGCAGTCAGGGCGCAGCTGCCAACACCAGGTCTGGAATGTACAACATCTACGTCAAGAGGGTTGCTGGAGGTGGGGCACAGTGGCTCATACCTGTAATCCCAGCACTCTGGGAGGCTGAGATGGGCAGATCACCTGAGGTCAGGAATTTGAGACCAGCCTGGACAACATGGTGAAACCCTGTCTCTACTAAAAATACAAAAATTAGCCGGGCATGGTGGTGCCTGTAATCCCAGCTACTCAGAAGGCTAAATCACTTAAGCCTGGGAGGCAGAGGTTGCAGTGAGCAGAGAATGTGCCACTGCATTTAGCCTGGCCAATAGAGTGAGACTGAGTCTTTAAAAAAAAAAAAAAAAAAAAAAAAAAAGAGGGTTGCTGGAGCCTGGGCAACATAGCGAGACTCTGTCTCTACAAAAAATACAAAAATTAGCCAGGTGTAGTGGCATGCATCTATAGTCCCAGTTACTGGGAAGGCTAAGGCAGGAGGATTGCTTGAGCCCAGAATTTGAGGCTTCAGTGAGCTATGATCGCCAGTGCACTCCAGCCTGAGCAACAGGGAAAGACTTTGTCTCTTTAAAAAAAAAAAAAAAATCAGGAAAAATAACTAACAGGTACTAGGCTTAATATGTGGGTCATGAAATCATCTAGTCAGCAAATTCCCATGACACAAGTTTACCTACATAACAAACCTGCACGTGTACACCTGAACTTAAAATAAAAGTTAAATTTAAAAAAAAAAAGAGGATGACCTCTGACCTAGTTTTCTTTTGCAGCTTTTTGATATAGATATACTTACAAATGGACATTAACTAGACATACTCATATAATCCTGTATGTGTCTGTTTATCAATCTACCTAACTATATTTGTGTGTATATCTTTAAAAAAAAAAAAAAAAAAGCCCCAAAGGAAAACTAGGACAGAGGTCATTTCCTTTCACAAAATATACATTTTTTTTTCTAGTCTAGGATATTATCCATCTATGTTTTTAAATGAAAATGTTTTACATTATACAACAATTTGATTATTATACTTATCAGCTTCTAGAGGCTGCTGACATCCTTGGCTTGTAGCCTCTTCTTCCATCTTCAAAGCCAGCAATGGTAGATTAATTCCTTCTTACAGCACATTATCACAAACTCCTCTTATGCCTCCCTCTTCCATTTTTAAGGACAATTGTGATTACACTGGGCCCACACAGATAATCTTCCCAAACGGAGGTCCTTAATCACTTCTGCAAAGTTCCTTTTCTCATACTAGGTAACATATTCTCAGATTCCAAGTATTACGATATGGACATATTTGGGCAGTCATTATTCTGCCTACCATGGTAATTATCACATTTCTTGGCAAAATTTTAATTTATTCATTTATTTATTTATATCACTATGGAATCACATATTACTGTTTTATTCAATGGGTTATAATCTGTTATTGTATTATTATTTTGATGTCCAATTGTTTGGCCAGTGCAGGCTTATTCAAGTTAGCTTCTGTGTCTTTTTAATATGCTCCCAACACTCTTGAGCACCTCCTTGTTTTCTGGCACAAGATTTTCCAGTTCTATCTTGTACTTTTCCTGCCCCAGCCCTGAAATCAGCCATTTCTTTAAAAAGAATATTGTTGTTTACAGGAAAATACAGCATCAGAGAAACAACTTTCTCTCTAATAACAAAAAACATAAAGGTCTTTGTACTGTTTTTACAACTTTAACTCTGTAGTTACTTCAAAATTTTAACATGTTATTTTATTTTAATAATATAATGTCTTCCAAAGTTCAAAGTAATCACTTGTATCATATTGTATTATGATTTGTATGCTTTTTTTACTTGAAATTACAGTTGTTCAAACTCTTTATAACCACTACTTTGTACTGCTTTATATGGCTGACACATAACTTTGTCTATTTTCTTGCCGTACAATATTGAATTGAATTCAACTCAGGCTATTACAAATAATTTTCCAGTGAATATAAATCTTTCCATACTTCTGATTATCTTCTTGGGATAGATTCCCTGACATGGAATCGCTACACCAAAGAAACATTTTAAGACTTCATACATATTGCCAAATTGCTTTCCAGAAAAGAACATTCCTATTAATATTTCCAAATAAATATGCCTTTCACTGCATCGATTCTCCTTTTTTGGTCTTTTGTTGGTGTTAGGTGAAATTATAAATGACAAAAATAGCTAATATTTATCAAATGCTTACTATATATCTGGCTAAGTACTTAATATACATTATTTCTTTTAATCCTCACAATTCTATAGTAGGTTCCACTGTCTCTCCATAAATATAGGAATAAAGACTTGGATCAACAGCATAAAGTGCTTAAAACAGCGCCTAACACACAGTAAGCACTTTATAAATATTTCCTCCTATTTTTAAGTGTTTTAAGTGTTCAGTTGCTTGCCCAGTAACGCTTACCTCTTAAATAGCGAAGTTAGGATTCAATTAAAAGTCTGTGTCATGAAATACTGCCCTTCCCATATCATCCAAGTATTGCATAAATTTGCATTTCTTTAATTACTTACGAGGTTGAAATTGTTCACATTTCTATTCATAATGAAATGTTAAGGCTATTTGAAAACTTCAAGAAAAACATAAAAACTAACATATATTAATGATAATTTATATATTCAAATTAGCTTCTGTTCTAATTTTATCTTTATTATTCATGGATCTCTGTACCAGACTGTGATAAATATGGTTTATCCCTGAGGCTTTCTCTGTAACATCAAAATTAAGTTGCAAAATAATTATAACTTTGAAAATGAATTACATATTGACACTTCTCTCCAAACCTAAAGAAAATGAAATGATCTACCTTCTTTAATAATGACCAAATATATGTAACATGATACCAGAAATGGAATAGCCCAATTATAGTAAGATAGTCATTCAACACTATGCTAAAAACATCCTTCATAGTTTCCACATTCAGGGAAATCAGACATCTTACAGATCAAGTTCTTTTTTTTTTTTTTTTTTTTTTTTGAGACGGAGTCTCGCTCTGTCGCCCAGGCTGGAGTGCAGTGGCCAGATCTCAGCTCACTGCAAGCTCCGCCTCCCGGGTTCACGCCATTCTCCTGCCTCAGCCTCCCGAGTAGCTGGGACTACAGGCGCCCGCCACCTCGCCCGGCTAGTTTTTTGTATTTTTTAGTAGAGACAGGGTTTCACCAGGTTAACCAGGATGGTCTCGATCTTCTGACCTCGTGATCCGCCCGTCTCGGCCTCCCAAAGTGCTGGGATTACAGGCTTGAGCCACCGTGCCCGGCCCAGATCAAGTTCTTTAGTGTTCCACTTTCCACTTTTTTATTTACTCACGTGATTCAGCTTGCATATGGAAAAAAGACAGTAAATGACTGTTAAAGGCAATAAATGTTACACACAAAATCCATTGTGTTTCTACACCCCAGCAATGAACTATCCAAAAATTAAATTAAGAAAAACTTCCATTTATAATAGTATCCAAAAGAATACAATACCCAGGAATAAATATAACAAAAGAGGTGAGAGATTTGTACACTGAAAACCATAAAACCAAAAACACTGCTGAAAGATATCAAACACACATCCAGGCACTGAAAGACTTAATATTGTTAAGATGGCAATACTACCCAAAGCAATCTACAGATTCAATATGTTACCTATCAAAATTTTGATGGCCTTTTATGCAGAAATGGAAAAGCTGATTCTCAAATTCATATGGAATTGCAAGGGGCCAAAACAGGTCAAACAATTTTTAAAAAGAAGAACAAAGCTGGAGAACTCACATTTCCCAAATTCAAAACCTTACCACAAAGCTACAGTAATCAAAACAACATAGCACTGGCATAACGATAGATATATAGACCAAAGGAGTAGAATTGAGCATCCAAAAATAAACTCATACATCTATAGCCAAGTGATTTTAAAGATGCCGAAGACCATTCAATGACAAAAGAACAGTGTCTTCAACAAGTGATGCTGGAACAACTATTCACATCCAAGACAATGAAGTTGGAATTTACACCCTATACAACAATTAACACAAAACGAATCAGTGAGCTAAATATAAGAACTAAAATTATAAAACTCTTGGAAGAAAACATAGGATAAATCTTCATGGCCTGGGATTTGGAAATGGATTCTTAGATATGATACCAAAAACGAGTCAAATAAATAAAATGGACTTCATCAAAATTCAAAACATTTATCGATCAAAGGACATTATCAAAAAATTGAAAAAAAAATCCACAGAATGGAAGAAAACATGTGCACATTATATATTTGATAATGAACAGTCTAGTATCTGGAGTATATAAAAACACAACCCAATACAAAAACACGAACAACGTATTTTTTTAAAAGGGCAAATAACTTGAATCGACATTTCTCTAAAGCAGATATACATATGGCCAACAAGCACATGAAAAGATGCTTAAAATCATTAGTTATCAGGGAAATGCAAATCAAAACCACAGTGAGATACCACTTTACACCCATAAGGATGGCAATTATCATTTCTTAAAAACAGAAAATAAGCGTAGGCAAGGATGTAGGGAAATTGGAACCCTCACACATTCAGTGGGAATGTAAAATGGTTTAGTTACTGTGGAAAGCAGTTTG
Organism: Theropithecus gelada; assembly: GCF_003255815.1. NCBI lineage: Eukaryota > Metazoa > Chordata > Mammalia > Primates > Cercopithecidae > Theropithecus > Theropithecus gelada. The sequence goes on from NC_037669.1 coordinate 142,438,159, forward strand.
GCAGGTCCTCAAAAAGCTAAACAGGATTACCATAAGACCCAGCATTCCATTCTTGGTATATACCCGAAGAAGTGAAAACAGGTACTCAAATAAATCCTTGGGCACAAATATTCACAGCAACATATTCATAATAACTAAAAGGTGGACACAACCCAAATATCCATCGATGGATAAATGGATAAACAAACTGATATATATACATGCAAAGGAATATTCTTCTGCTATAAAAAGGAAAGAAGTACTGATACAAGCTACATGTGAGTAAACCTTGAAAACATTTTGCTAAATGAAAGAAGCCAGGGATAAAAACTCAAATATCGAATAATTCAATTTATATAAAATATCCAGAATAAGTAAATCCGTAAAAACAGAAAACAGATTTGGTTGCCATGAGCTAGGGGCCTCAGGGAATGAGGAGTAACTGCTTGATAGGTATGAGATTTTACTTTAAAGTGATAAAAATGTTTTGAAACTCGACAGAAGTGATGGTTGCACAACACTGCAAATATACTAAATGCCACTGAACTGCTGCTCCAAAATGGTTAATTACGTCAATTTTTACCTCAATTTTTTTTCCAAAAAAAGCAATTAACATTTATAATACGTGTTGGATAAATGTGGAAATTATAAGCAGTTCTTCCTCTTTGAAGGTCAAATGTGCAAATGACAAGCATAGTAATTATGCAAATAAAGTATTCTTCAACATTTAATGAGGTGTTTTATGTCTAAATAAAGTCGATGTTTCTCCCTCATGACTTCATTCAGAAATATTGATTTATCACCAGCTCCTTACTAGGATTATTTCCCAGTGGAAATTCATTCCCTCTATAAAGTTTTTCTGGATATTTCTATCATTAGAAACGAAGCCTGGGCAGGGAGTGGTGACTCATCCCAGCACTTTGGGAAGCTGAGGAGGGAGGATTGCTTGGGGCCAGGAGTTTGAGACCAACCAAGGCAACAGAAAAAGCAAGAAAGCAGGAAAGAAAGGAAAGAAAGAAAGGGAAGGAAGGAAGGAAGGAAGGAAGGAAGGAAGGAAGGAAGGAAGGAAGGAAGGAAGGAAGGAAGGGAAGAGAGAGAGAGAGACAGAAAAGAAAGAAAGAAAGAAAAAGAAAGAAAGAAAGAAAGAAAGAGAAAGAAAGGAAGAAAGGAAGAAAGGAAGAAAGGAAGGAAGGAAGGAAGGAAGGAAGGAAGGAAGGAAGGAAGGAAGGAAGGAAGGAAGGAAGGAAGGGCGAAAGAGCAAGCCTGAACTACATTCACATTCAATCAATTCAAGGTCAACATATTTCTAACTCCTTAAAAATGATTCTAAGCCAAATTCTTGTAGGTGACCAGGAGCTCTCTCATATCAAAGCGCAAAACATCCCAAAATTTCAGTTTTCTTTTCAGTTCACATTAATGTCGCAATAAACATTTAAATGTTTTAATGTCTGAATATTTCATGATCATTAATATTTAATTATTAACTCCATAACCACAAAATTGACAATGTTCCTCAGACTTTATTTCAAAGTTAAAAACACCGATTTCCTCAGGAAGATCTACATCATTGAAACAACTAGAAATAACAAATATCTTCCTCAGGGATCACCTTCTCTTAAGAGGAATATAAAGGTAGATATAAAAATGCCTGATTATGTTACTGCCTGCAAAAATTCCTTAACAGAGTAAGCAGTTTTCAGAATAAAGTTCAGAACTAAATTGTGGTTTAGCAAAGAAGTTCTTCATAAACTGGCTCCTCTCTGTATATTTAGCTTAGTTCCTTGCCATTCCTCCAGTCTTTTTTCTTTCTAACCATGTACATTTTCTCATGCTTATTCAATGGAAGCTCATGCTTGGTTCTATATTATCTACATTAGTGAAGTGAAACATTAGCGCAAGAGATATTTTACAAGAAGTGGTAAAAGCAGATTTTTAACTGGACAATTCCAACTACTTCATTTACAGACGAGGAAATGAACTGAGAGGTTAAGATACCTATGCAAAGTCACCCAGCTAATAAGTGGGAATGTTGGGTGGCACCCAGACTCCCATAATGCTGATGCTTTCAGCTACAATATAACTTTATTTCTATTCCAACCTCATAGATAAGCCAGGGGATTCTCTTTTTATTTTTATATTTTATTTGATTTGATTTCATTTTATTTTATTTTATTTTTTGAGACAGAGTCGCGCTCTGCCACTCAGGCTAGAGAACAGTGGCACGATCTCGGCTCACTGCAACCTCCGCCTCCCAGGTTCAAGCGATTCTCCTGCCTCAGCCTCTCAAGTAACTGTGATTACGTAAGCGAGCCACCAAGCCTGGCTAATTTTTGTATTTTAGTACAGATGGGGTTTTACCATGTTGCCCAGGCTGGTCTCAAACTCTGGCCTCAAGTGATCTGCCCACCTCGGCCTCCCAAAGTGCTAGGATTACAGACGTGAGCCACCGTACCCGGCCAGATTCTCTTCTTCTCACCTTCAATCTAGGGGGTACATGGGTCCTTAACACCTGCCACATTTAACTGACTCCTTTAATCTTTAAGATCCATCTAGCCTCTCCCTTAACACCTTCTCCCTGTAATAAACATATGATGAGTATCTACATTTGTTGAGCATTAAATCCATCTAAGCCATTCCACTGGGAGAAAGGAGAAAAGGGAGAGACAAACGTGAATAAGAAAGACATGGTCCCTTCTTTCAAATGCTCTGCAAAATTAGTTACAATCTGGTATAGTATTCATTATTACCATCTGCTTAAACAATTACCATCTGCTTAAACAGGTACAAATACATAGTACGAGAAAAATCTAATTACCGTCTATTATGGAAAATGCACCTTATTTCTCCCATTAGCAGATAAGCTCCATGAGGGCAAGGATTTTTCTCTTTAGAACAGTGTCTGACATAGAAGGTACTCAACAAATGTTTGAGTGAATAAATGTTACAGAAAAACCCCTAAGTAGTAGGATCCAAGTAATGTTTCCAAAAATGGTATGACAAGATATGTAAACCTTCTTATCATGCTCAACAACATTTTTCTGTTGGTTTGTTTCATTGGCCAGTTACTGAGAACTTGACAGGAAACTGAAAATAGTTGAGATGGACATATTTTACTACTTAATTCAACATCATGCTCTACCCAATTGTACCAAACCCTAGAAAATCTTCCAAGAAAGGAAACCTACAGTCCTTCTATGACTTAGTCCTGAGCCCTTTTTCAAGTACAAAGGGCCTCCAGTTGTTTTAATTTTTTTCTTATAATAGGTTCTGGGATCTCTGTGTTTGCCCCCACTTATGAAGATAATAATACTGGTAACAAAAACATCTCAATTACTATCTGTCATGTACCAGACACTTTTCATATATTAACTCAGTATTTCAAAACAACTATCAGAATTGGTATTGTCATCAACATCGTTTTACAGAATGGAAAAAAATGGTAAGCCTCTTATCCTTTGAGTCTCTTTTTCCACAATCCTGGCTATAAGTAAAATACAATCTCATCAGTTGCACCCTGACTTTCATTGTCTCCCATAACAAGCACACAGGCTCTCTGATTCTAAAGGTTTTGCTATTAACCAATTCAAGGTAACAAAGAAGTGATAATAAAAATAACAAATCTGGGCCTGGCATGGTGGCTCACGCCTATAATCCCAGTACTCTGGGAGGCCGAGACGGGTGGATCACGAGGTCAGGAGATTGAGACCATCCTGGCTAACACGGTGAAACCCTGTCTCTACTAAAAATACAAAAAATTAGCCAGGCATGGTGGCGGGCGCCTGTAGTCCCAGCTACTCGGGAGGCTGAGGCAGGAGAATGACATGAACCCGGGAGGTGGAGCTTGCAGTGAGCCCAGATTACGCCACTGCACTCCAGCCTGGACGACAGAGCGAGACTCTCTCTCAAAAAATAAAAAAATAAAAAAATTAAAATCTGGAGATGTTCAAATGTTCAACAATTCAACATTCAACATATGTTTATAAATGCCTGGCACCACACAAAAATCAGACTCTCAAAATTCTTAGTGTGAGAATCCCTAGTCTCCAGTTTACTAGCTATTTTTTTAATAAACGGGAGCCTTGCTAGGTCTAAAAATTTTTCCTCCCCACTGACTTACCTCCTGATCTCCCAGGACACAAATCAAAATACACTAAAGGGAAAAATAATGGGTGCATCTTCATTGAGAAATCTGTACTTGTGAGGAATTTAAGGAGTCACATTACTCTTTTGAAACTCTGACCCACAGAGGAGTGGTTACTTTTAGGTCATTTCCTTACAATGTAAGCATTTGGTCTCTTCCCTTTTCATAGAATACACAGAGCTTCCAGTTTTCATTCTATATTTCCAAATATCTGAACAACTCCTCAGCTCCAAAAGTAAACTCCCTATCATCCTCTCTCCTCCTAAATCTCCTTCCACCAAAACCTGTTCTTCATGATAATATCCTTATTTCTGCTAATAACATCACTATCCTCCCAAAAATTTGTCCTGGGCCTATACTCTGGTCAGTTCCCAGTGTCAATGTCATTATAATGTCAACATCTTTCAAATTTGTACCTTCACTACAATCATCACTTTTTGCCTCAACTACTATAGTTAAACTCCATGGTATTCCTACTTCTAGGCTTCCACTCTTCCATTGGACCTGTTCACAAATTATTATCCATAAAGAGAGTTTCTTCTTAACTAAAAATCATATACAAAATCTTTAGTCTGACATTTAAGAGTCTCCATAATCTGTATCCATCTATCTTTACCAGTCTGGTCCTTAAACATACCCTTACCAAATATACTCTGCTTTTCCTATCTCTATACCTTTGCTTGGGCAGTGTCCTTATGTGGAAGTTTTTTTTTTCCCACCCTCCTTCAACTGCTAACAATCTTTCAAATGACGTTATCGTCAATGGAAAAAAAAAAAAGCTAAGGCATATAATTTACTAAACATATACTCCATCTGATGCTTCACAAATTATCTGAATCTCCACAAAAACAAATAAGGAAGCAGTTAAGGAAACTGAGGAGGAGCTCACCAAAACTCACCAGCAAGTAAGAATCCACAATAGCCCCATGGCATTCCACATTTTTAATGAAATAAGACATAAAAGAGACAGACGTTCCGTAGTCAGAATACCTGTGTTCAAATTCCAGCTACTCCACTACTCCACCAGCTACTTGTGTGAACTCACAAGTTATGTATCTGTGATGCCTTAATTCCCCCACTTCCCACTTATAAAATGGGGATAAGACAGGCATGATGTATCACACCTGTAATCCCAGCACTTTGGAAGGCTGAAGCAAGTGGATCACTTGAACCCTGGAGTTTCAGACCAGACTGAGCAACATAACAAGACCTTGTCTCTACAAAAAAACAATTTTTTTTTAATTAGCCAGGCATGGCAGTATATGACTGTAGTCCCAGCTATTTGTTGGGCTAAGATAGGAGGATCCCTTGAGCACACAAAGTCAAGTGTGCAGTGAGCCATAATCGCTCCAGCCTGGGCAACAGAGCAAGACCCTGTCCCCCAAAAATAAAAATAAAAAGGAAACAATTTACCATCTACTACATCAATGACTGTAAGAACCACCTGAGATATTACAAAGGGCTTAGAATTATATTTGGCTCATAGTAACCAATCAATATTAGCTACATTACTGTTTTGTTGTTATTGATATACTACGTTATATAAACTTTGACAACACCAATCATATGCTGTGTTGTCCCCAAATCAACTTTTGTGTAATGTAAAAGATTCATAAAAGTTTAATATTTTACTTTTATATATGCTCAATAAATATCTATAGAATACATACATTTTTGAACAATGACTCACCAGTATGCTTTATTAAAAGGAATTTGCTTGTAATTTTGTTTCCTCTTTTGGGAAAAGTAACAATGCTTACCAACTTTCTTCCCCTTTTTATGTCATGTGAAACTATCATACGCAATGCCATATGGTAAACATGACAAACAGTGCAAAACACTATTTTGACTGAAACTCATTTGCCTTCTGCTAAACATCATTAATTCCCAGATTTAAAAATATTGTTATTTAAATGCCAACCATTTTTAGGTCACACCTACACGAAGTAAGCAAAACATACCATGATAGTTGACCAAACTATTTCATTTCATACATCTCCTATGGGAAGAACTATAAGGCATAAAATGCCTTTCTCCAACTTAACTCAAAGACATAAATCTATCCCTTTAGTCATACCCTCAGTCCTACCCTCACTTAGCTAAAGTTAGTGCCTGTAAAAGTTCTGAATAATCTACGATATTCTGGAATGCAGAAAAATATCAAGGGAAGAAAGCTGAATGCTAACAACAATTTATGCCCCTCCAAAATTATTGAGAAAATTAGCTTTATACAAGGAGAGATGAGAACTTATCCCAAACCCTTCAGTATTATAACTCTCAAACCAAGATTTTGTCTAAGATTTGCATTACACATAGAGACAAGATGACAAGCTGCCTAGCTTCAAACAAAGGCAGAGGTTAAAAAAAAAAACCTAATAAAACAGTTCTCATTCCCTACATAGAGAAAAATAACCGTCCTTCTCTTCAATAGTTTCCAACAAAACAACAAAAAAACTTACGTAATAGACAAATTTTGTTTCATTTAATCCTCATAACTCATTTGTTATTTACGGAAAATGTCACAGAATTAGTAAGTGGCAGAACTGAACCCAGCTTGACTCTCAAATTTGGAATCCAGTATTTTTGAAACATTTGTTTTTGCAGTAATCCATAATACACTCTACATTTCCAACTTCCTCTTGACACATGCATATTGTTAAAAACTGAAACAAAAGCTTCTTGCCATAATATTTACTTTTATTCCATACAATGTCCTCTGGTATTTTTTTCTTTCTTTTTAATGCTTATGTCAATGTACTAAATTGATTCTAAAATCTATTAATGAATCCTTATGGGCCCTGCACTACAGCATTGCACTACACTTCTTACCTCCTGTTTAAAGTTCTTTTTCATTGCTACCACTGTCCAGTTTTGTTACTTCGATATGGAGCTAATCTCCACCCATTTAAAAAATTGTCCTTAAATAGAATAAACCCTTGAAAGTCCTACCTTAAATCTTGAATTGATTTGTTTCTCCACAAGAACTCTTTGGAGGCACAGCTACCTTACTTATTTATATTGTAACAAAAACTGCAGATGTTCTCCTTGGAGAACAACACATCATTGTTGAAAGGAATGCATCAGTTTTCACTGTTCCTGCTGCATCACTGACTAACAGTAATAGCCGGGCAGGTTTGGGGCAACAAGAGAGGACCCGAGCAGCTGCCCACGGTGCTGAAACTGATGATGAAACGACAGTTTTGGAAATTTACTATTTACTATTGTCAGATTAGGACAAAATAGAGGAATTTACCAGACACCGGCAGAGAAAACTGAGTGGCTGCCACCAAAGTTGCATGAGTGCTTCCGGGATACTACTGTTTGGCTTCTATGTCTGCCCACTCTCTTTTTCTCTCTGGGACAAAGTTCTTTAATAAGTGCAAGTCAAGTCAAGCGTACAGGCACAGCTGCTGACTGACCGTAGTATCTGGCCCTAGCAGGGGTCACGTCCCAAATCTGCAATCTGAGATTCCAGGGAAAGAAAAAGGGAGTGGGGGTAAAAGAGAGGAAGTGATTGCCCTCCTTCTATTCGAAGACAAAACAGCCCCCTCAACTAAAGTCAAGCGATTTCCCCGAGGACGTTGCGGCAGGTGCTTGACCAAGAAAAGCCTTCCAAACATGTTTTCCAGGCAGGCTCTTGCAGCCTCAAGAAGGGAATGAGAGAAGCAAAACCGGTAACTCAACTTTGGACACACACAAACTCGCAGAATCAGAGTGCAGAGGAGACTCGGTCCCCCGAGGGCAAGGCTATTTTATTCCTTTTGCAAAAAGCCTAATTTACTTCTCGCCCAGTTCTAGAGGAGCAGCAAAAGACCTCAGCAGCAGGGCCGACTCCGGGCTCGAGGGCCAACAAGCGGGGTATGTTCTCTGGGCCTCTCGATAACCCGCTGCCCGGCTGCCGCGAAGCCGGACAAGGTCTTACCTTGAAGTCCAGCCCCCGCAACACAAACAGTCTCGCCGGCCGGCCGCGTCGCTGCGGGAGAAGTCCCTACCCTGACTTCATGACTGAATATCCGCACCGACCCCCACAGCCCGGAGTAGGAGCAGGGACGACAACACCAAGGCGAAGCGGAAGTCCCGCCCCACATGCCTCATTGGTCCGCACCCAAAGACACAGAAAACCCATTGGGCCACATGGTTGCCTGTTAAGGCTCCTTCCCACTCTCACAAGGAGTCTCGCTACTTGCTCCTGCCCGGCTCGGAGAAATGCCCAGTTTGCGAGTCTCGTTCTTGGCCGCGTGATCGGTCTTCCCTGGAAGGGAAGGGCAGGGTGCGGCAGGCGTCTGCGGAACTGTAGCGCGGCTGAAGAAGCTGCTCTTGGCAGAGGAAGGGGCAGGCTGGCAGAGTGGATTGGCTGTGGGCGTCTGCCGCTAACCATGTGCCCCTAGAAACGGAGACCGTAGGGTCTGGACGGCGCGGGACCGAGCGGGCAGGGCCTGTTGGTCTGATCCGCTCCTGCTGTTGGGACACAGTAGCCCAAGATCCGGCTGCCCGGCTGCCCCCGGGCGGGCCTGGCCCTGGCGCTGACGCTGACACGTCTCTTCCCTGCACACTACACTCACCCGACCGACTAAAGAGGCGAGGGCGAGGCCTCATCCGCCCTCCTCCCGCACCGTGCCCAGTCTGAGATCAGGGTGGGTGGGACCGTGACCACACCTTAGAGTAGGGCTCAAATTGTTAGAGATGCGAGCGGCCCGAGGTCTGAACGCCAGTCCCCCGAGGCCTGGCTCGGATCCGCGCTGACATCAGCACTCTGGGCCTGACACGCGCCGTCCCCGGGGCTTAGCAAAAGTCAAACCACGTGATTTTTAAAACCCTTGCCTCCTTTTGATGAACCAAAAATCTCGTCCCCTGCCGCCCTTCTGATAAACCTTTTCTGGTTGTCCCAATCTTAAACCAGTCGAAAATTACCGGATTGTACTATCCACACTGATTAATCATTGCCAACTCGCCACCTTACAAAAGCAGTGTGACTTAGTGCAAAGATTACCAAGTCCTGAACTAAAATGTCAGGAGACATAGAATCAGCCACTACTTCTGCTTCAAATAATAAGGCACCTTTAATAAGGCCTTTACAGGCTTCAACTCCTTCAACATCATGTTTTAAAAATGGTGGCGAGGAGGCTGTCACACAGAATATTAGTAGAATACCATTGGATGTAACTTGTAACTTTGATTGCTTGGAGAGCTCTGAGTAGGTGGCACACAGCAACGGGGGAAAGACACTTTCCTTATTGTGTATCCTTTTGTGCCTTTTGAATTTTGAACCTTGTAAATATTACCTACTCAAATAAAATTCAAATACAAGAAATTTAAAATCAAATTTTAAAAAATTAAATAAAAGCCATCAAAGGTACTTTCCTCTTCTGTATATCCTATGAGTATTCTATATAGTCTTAACTTTTCATTGGTTGTGAAGACATTCAATACTTAAATCACAATTCTGCCTTTAAGAAAGTCATAAATAAAACTCAGCATTGGGAATATTACTAAGAAGACTAGTGTAATTAATATAAACACATTTATAATATCTCTATAAGCATTTTTTCATTAAATTACCTCGAATTGGTATATTACATCAGATTTCTTGCATAACATCAAAAAAATTTTTTTAGGCCGGGTGCAGTGGCTCACGCCTGTAATCCCAGCACTTTGGGAGGCCAAGTCAGGCAGATCACTTGAGGTCAGGAGTTCAAGACCAGACTGGCCAACATGGTGAAACCTCATCTCTACTAAAAATACAAAATTAGCCTGGCTTGGTGGTGCACACCTGTAATCCCAGCTACTTGGGAGGCTGAGGCAGGAGAATCACTTGAACTCGGGAGGCAGAGGTTGCAGTGAGCTGAAATCCCACCACTGCACTCCAGCATAGGCAACAGAGCAAGATTCCGTCTCCAAAAAAAAATATATATATATATATATTTAAGTCCACAGAGAGAAGCTTTGGGTTTTGTTATTGTTGTTTTATTTTTATTTATTTTAGAGACAAGGTCTCTCTCTGTTGCCCATGCTGGAGTGCAGTGGTGAGATCGTTTCTCACTGCAGCCTAGAACTCCTGGGCTCAAGTAATCCTCCCACCTCAGCCTCTGGAGTAGCTATGATTGCAGGCATGTGCCACCAGGCCCGGCTAATTATTTTATTTTCTGTAGTGAAAGAGCCTGGCTATGTTGCCCAGGCAGGTCTCAAAGTCCTGGTCTCAAAGGATCCTCTTGCCTCAGTCTCTCAAAGTGCTAGGATTACAGGCACGAGTCACCATGCTCAGCCAAAGAGCTTTGCTTATTCCTTAAAGGCACCTGGAGTACAGAATATTTTACTTCTGGTTTCAATCTGCTCTTCAGATCACAATAGGTATAGTTCTCTCAGTTATGAACAAGGTAATGTGTGATTTGTACTGCGTTTAGGCTACACTCTGCAAAAACATTTACTCTCCCAACCTGTGCTGAAAAAGGTAAATTGGAAAAAAATATATTGGAAAAATGTATTAATTTTTCTAAAGCAGATTAGACAGTAAGATTGACAGATATCGTAATTACAATTTTCAAGAACATGAAGGTTTAATAAGGCACATGATACTAATATACCACTAATTATCTTTTTATAGAAACAAAATGTGCTTTTAAGGTGTTGTATCTAACAGGTTTTTTTTTTTTAACCTTCCTAAAAAGTACAAACAGATAGCACATAAAAGTAATTGTAGACTCTCCTATTTCCAAAATATTATAAGGCAACAACAACAACAAAAGACAGACACCCAATTATGTAATTGTCTGAAATGGCTTAGAAATAGTTCTCCCTAAATACCAGAAAGAATGCAGGCAGTCTCCTTAAGCACAGAGATTAATCAGAAACCTTAAACAATTCTATGTATTATCATATTTAGAAACAGAAATAAAGGTAATTTTAGATTCAGAAAAAAATGGTATTTTCATTTTGAAAACAAAATAAAATTAGTACTATTAAAAGAAAGAATAAGATCCATAAAGAATTTATGTATGTATGGAATAAGCAATTTTGAAAAGTACCAACCAGAATTTCTAAAAATAGCATCAGGGAACTTTTAGCCAAAGATACTGAAACATTCTTATTTCTTTGCCAAGTTCCAAATTAATGAAAAGGTTCATTTAGTAAGATAAAAAGTGAAAAGTTCAGAACCTAAGGAGATACATATCAGTCAGAGGGTTTTTCAACAAAGTTTAACCCAATTTATTTTCAAGGAGTTGAGAAAGATCAGACAAAAAGAGGTATGCTTAATGTTAAATGCCTTAAAAATGATATAGTCATTGTTTTATGTGGGATGGGTTGCCTCCCTCTCTATATCTAAGATGACTAACATGCAAATTCAACTTTTCCTTTGGGGCACTGAGAACCAGTTTTCCTCTGTTTGCTAACAAAGGAATTACAAAATAAGCATACAAAAACTCATATGACATAATGCAATATAAAGACGGAAGAAGTCATTGGCTTGTGAACTGATATAACCACATTGGGAAACAATGTGAAATTGTCTAGGGAGGGTGAAAAAGAAATTTTTCTATGAAACAGCAATTCACTCCAAGGAATATACCCTAAAGAAACACAAAATAAATTCAAATTTAGGCACATTGTAATAAAATTTACAGAGGATCAAAGAAAAATAAAACGTTTTAAACAAACAAAAAAAGATAAAATACTTACAAAGGAGTGATAGCCGATAGCTTTTTTTTTTTTTTTTTTTTTTGAGACAGAGTCTCACTCTGTCCCCCAGGCTGTAGTGCAGTGGTTTGATCTCAGCTCACTGCAAGCTCCACCTCCCAGGTTCACGCCATTCTCCTGCCTGTAGCTGGGACTACAGGCATCCGCCACCACGCCCGGCTAATATTTTGTATTTTTTGTAGAGATGGGGTTTCACCATGTTAGCCAGGATGGTCTCTATCTCCTGACCTCGTGATCCGCCTGCCTCGGCCTCCCAAAGTGCTGGGATTATAGACGTGAGCCACTGTGCCTGGCCTGGACTTCTTACTAGCTACAAAAGAAACTAAAAGTCAGTGAAATAATATCTTCAAATGCTAAAATAAAATAGTTACAACTGTCAATTTAGAATTATATGCCGGCCGGGCGCGGTGGCTCAAGCCTGTAATCCCAGCACTTTGGGAGGCCGAGGCGGGTGGATCACGAGGTCAGGAGATCGAGACCATCCAGGCTAACATGGTGAAACCCCGTCTCTACTAAAAATACAAAAAACTAGCCGGGCGTGGTGGCGGGCGCCTGTAGTCCCAGCTACTCGGAGGCTGAGGCAGGAGAATGGCGTGAACCTGGGAGGCGGAGCTTGCAGTGAGCCGAGATCGCGCCACTGCACTCCAGCCTGGGTGACACAGCGCGAGACTCCGTCTCAAAAAAAAAAAAAAAAAAAAAAAAAAA